>NC_038050.1:58923037-59186496 GCF_002211085.1 Panicum hallii | reverse complement strand
TGCCGCCTCACTGGCGATGAGGTCGCCGCGCTCGTGGTCACGGTCAGCTCCGCGCTCGTCGCCGCGGCCGCGGCCGCCGCCCGGCTGTCCTCCCCCTGCCACGGCCGCCGCCACCGTCCTTGTCCACCGCGGCACCCGCGTCGGCCGGGCTGCTGGCCAGCGAGAAGAGGCGCCGGAAGGAGGCCAGCCGGCGCGAGAGCTCCGACTGCTGCGGGCGACAGCGCGTCTCATCGCGCGCAGGGGGGGACCGTTGGTGCGCCCCCCGGCTTGCTTCGCCGCGCGGGGGGGGGGGTGTCGGTGTTTTACCGGCTGCCCACCGAGGGTATACCCAAGGTGGTAAGTTTTGGGTGAGGAGACGCCGAGATCAGGAACTCGAAGATACAAGGAACACAAAAACTTGGACTGGTTCGGGCCGCAAGATGCGTAACACCCTACGTCCTGTATGGTGGTTTGTATTGCCTTTTGTGTAGAATGACCTAATGATCTTCTGTTTTGAGAGGGGTCCTGTCCTCCCTTATATATCCGAGAGGCCAGGGTTACAAAGATACTAACCAACACCAGCCAAGGAATCGTACCAGAACATAACTCGAGTAGATTCCCTCTGTATCGGTTAGCTCTATCTCCTACTTAAACGGGATAAATAAGAGATAAACAAAGCAAATAAGAGATAAGATGGACTTAATCTCTTAAACCTCTTTAAACTACGTTATGTACCCAGCCCGGTGGCCCCGGGTCTGACAAGCCCCCGAGCTCTTCGTAGCTGAGTACTGCAGGCTTATCGAGTACTTTTCGAAGCAGTCTTCGACTTCTTCTGAAGCTTCGTCTTGAAGTCCTTCTTCGAGTACTTGCTTGGCTGCATCGAAGCTATGAGGTGCCCATACCCCGAATTATATTTTTAACATGGTGTGCGATTTGAAAAATCGCACTTCATATGGAGTAGCCCCCGAGCCTTAGGTTGAATCAGAGAATCAGGCTGAGGGTCCCATTTGACTGTAATCCTCTTTATCCATCAAAGAAATTTGAAAAAATAAGTAGTCGATGCCACGTACCCCGCAGCCCCGAGCCTTAAATCCAAATCCCACAAATATGGAGATAAGGATCTAAAAACCGTGGCATGCAGGCTAAAAATGGTGACTTGAAAAATTACCAAAATGATGATACACTTGATGGAAACTAGATCATCAACCCGAAATACCCCTTTTTTGGGCTAACTAGCCCTGAAAAAATAATTAATCAAATATTTATCCAAACAGTCCACCAAATGACCTCTCATATTCGGAATATTCCCAAAAAACAACCCTTAAACTTCGGAACAGTAACTTTCTCGACCCCGCTGGTTATTTAACCCCGCGACAATAGTAGGGAAAAAATTATGCTTTCAATCCGCATTTTTCCAAGAACCGCCAAACTCCCCAAACAGAGCCAAACGCCGCCGCCACCTCTCCGCAGAAATCCTCCCCTTCCAATCTTCCCGCCCCTCTCCCCGCAGCCCCCGAGCATCTCGTGGCCAGCGAATTGGAGATGGCGCCCAAGAAAGCAGAGATCGAGGGGAAGAAGAAGGAGGCGCAGCCTTCGACCGCGGAGTGGACACACAGTAAGTGATCCCTCAACCATCTTAAGAACCTAGTATTCGAGGGGTTGCTGCAAGAAAAGAACCTTATCAACTGGCGCCCCTCTTACCGTGAACCTTTTCCCATGGGAAATGTTGACGAAATCGCCACATTTCTCCATTTTGCCGAACGGGGGTTGGCCCTCCCCTCTTGTTCCTTCTTCCGGGGCCTTCTGTATTACTACGGGCTTGAGCTTCATCATCTCAACCCCAATTCTATTTGCCACATTTCAATTTTCATCTATTACTGCGAGGCTTTTCTTGGAATCGAACCCCACTGGGATCTTTTCCGCTTCCTCTTCCGCCTCAAACCACAGCCCACCTCCAAGAATCTTTCCGTTGTGGGGGGCGCCGGCATCTAACTGCGTCAGCAGGCCGGTGACAAATATCTCACATACAAATTCCCCTCCAACCTTTCTGGATGGAAGAACCATTGGTTTTACATCAAGAACCATGCTCCCCATCTCCCGATGAAGTCGAACAGACCACCTGTAGTGAGGGGAGAGTGGAATCTCGAACCTCCGGCGGGGAGATGGATCAGGTCAAGGAGATGCTGGACGTCATAGAGGCACAGAAGAAGAAAGGAGTGACCGGCGCCTCCGTCATGTTCGTATTTTACAAACGCCACGTCCAACCCATCCAACAGCGCCATCACCTGGGATTCGAGTACACAGGCCCCGCTGATCCTTCTCAAATGTGCGCAGAGGATTTGCCAGATGTAGCCACGCTCCAGCGAGTTCAGCGGGTGCTGCTGGACGTGGACGCCGTGCCGTACATGCCCACATTGTTTTCCGCATGAAATCCACCCAAACCAGTGAGTATTCGACTTCTTTTTTGCTGAAGATAACCTCTGTTACTCCATTACTTAATTGAAGAACTCTCTGCAGGGGCACACAGAGCTGTACCGCAGCTACCCGCCGCGATCCGACATTCCCCGACCAGACCACCTCCTCCCCACTGCCGCCGCCGCTGAAGCCAAGAAGGCTCGCCTTGCTGCAGCTCAACGCAGCAGCGAGTCCACCGAGGGCGTGAGCTCGCAGGCGGGGGAAGGAGTTGAAGGAGAAGCACGCCGGGACAACTCCTTCGAGCAAAGCGTGGAGTTGACCAGCGCTTTGCCGATGGTGCCGCAAGGCCATCGACTGGGGCGCAAACGCAAGGCGCAGGAACTCAAAACCACCGGGTAAGAGCCTACTGGTTTGTTGTAATGCGGTACCTTAATGCTGAGTTGTACTTATGACATCCTCCTGTAGTCCTTCCGCGTCCTCCGCCCGGCCGAGCCCGAAGAAGAAAGGACGAGCCCCGCGGCCGCCGCCGCCGTTACCATCGCCGTGGCGGGGACCGCGCCACAAGCTGGTGAAACCCCGCCGCCAGCAACGGGGACGCCGCGTCGGGCCGTGCAGATGAAGAAAGCCATTAAGAAGAAATATGTACTGTAAGTCTGCCTCTGGTTGCGCAGCAAATGATTTGATCTTTCGACCTATGTATTGACTGACTTCGACTTCATTAGTGCTGCAAGTGCCGCGGACCTCCAGCTGACGCCAGCTTCGGCTACCCCCGCCCCCGGGTCCCCAACCCGGGAGGAATCATCAAGTGCTGGGCCAGTCACCGCTGCGTCAGCCCCCAAGGCCTCGGCCCCAGAAGGATCAGCGCCCGCGGAGCCAACCCCCGGACAGACGCGACGCTGCCCAACCTGCCGCCGCCTGAGCTCCGACAAGTTGAGATCGGGGCCTGTGGCGAGAAACAAGTCGAGACCCTTAGCGCCACTCCCACGGATGGCGCAGGTGAGCATCTGACCGCCCCGGCTGGCTACCGGGAACTGCATGCTGTATGCTGAGAACATATGTGATTGCAGGTGCGCAGCAGCTGACTACTGAAGAGGTCGCGGGAGCCTCCAGGGGACCCACTGAGTTGTCGCTGGCCGGGTCTGGTGGCCAAGATGCCGTCGCCACCGACCCGGCAGATGACCTGCTGTTGATGGACGACAATGTAGAAAACCTCAAGAAGGCGCATGACTTTACCATGGTAAGACCTGAGAGCCTTTCTGCTAGTGGCTATATCGAGTTGCTAATCTGGGTTTCCCCTTTTTATGCAGAGTGTGATCGCCCACTCCCGGAAGCAGGCAGAGGAATTGAAGACCCTTGACGGCGACCGCAAGGAACTCGCTGCCCTGAGGAAGCGCCTTGACGACGAGAAGACGGAAAACGTACATCTTGAGAAGGTCAATGCCGAGCTCCAACGACAACTTGAGGAGCAGAAGAAGGAGCTCGAGGCACATAAGGAGCAGCTCAGGGAGCAAAAGAAGGCGCACCAAGGTAAACCATTGCTTCCCTCGGGTACTTGCACTGTATGACTCAACCTGGGTTCTGAAAAGCTATCCACCACAGAGCTTAGGAGAATCTGAATTAGTAAAGAAGAGCTACTTACTGACGTGAAGAACCTGCTATATCGCCGTACAGATGACGTCGAGAGGCTGCAGAAGGTGATCGGCGACACTGAACAACAGTTCGTCGACAGCCTTCAGCGAATCAAGACGATGGGCGAAGAACTTGAAGGCCTCAGGGGGGCCGCTCGGGAGCTGGTGGACGTGGTGGATCCACCAGAAGAAGGCGAAGCAAACCCCCGGCCCCTGCTAGAGCGTCTCCGCGAGGCCCCCAAGAAAGTGATGAAGATCCTTTCCGAGGCACCTGTCACGTGCATCAACAATGCCCTCGCAATCGTGAAGTCCTTCCTGCCGAGCGCGAAGCTGGAGATATTTGCTCAAGGCATGGCGGTAGACTGCATCGAGGAGCAATTCGACAGATACCTCCTAGAGGCTCAGCCTGTATCAGAACACATAGTTCAAAGTGTAATGCAGGATTAGGATAATGAAAACAAGTATTCACTTCCTTGTACATATATGTTTTCATTTGATGTCTTTACTTGTGTATGTGCCTAGGCTGAATTGGTATTCAGGCTTACAAGGCGTAAGTAGTAGACACTACCCTGGGTGCAACGACCCTAAAGGTAGCCATAGCTCCATGTAGGAGCTTGTCTAACAAGTTGACCACGACCCGAACTTGTGGGTCTAAAACTGTTAGGAAAGAACGCGAGCATCGTCGCGCAATTGCCAGGCTTTAAGACAAAACTACCCCGAGTGCATCGACTCTGGACGTAGTCGGGGTTGCTCCTCATAGGAGCGCGCTCCGCAAGTTATATAGGACCCGGACGGACGGATCGAACTTGCTGGGAGTGAATGCGGGCGTCGCCGCTGGTATGCCATGCTTTTGGCCCGGACAAGACTACTCTGGGTGCAACCACGCAGGATGTAGTCGAAGCAGCTCCGTGCACGAGCTCATCCAACAAACTGGGAATAAACCAGTCGAACGGGTCGATTATGGTTGGAAAAATGCGACTGCTATCACGTGCGACCATCCAAGGTGCGGCGGAAATCGATATGTAGAGGAGTTAGACGGAGCCGAGGGTTCCATCACAGAATGAAGTCGAGAGGATATGAATGTGGCCATAGCCCCCGTAATATTCATGACAAGAAGTCAATTTATATAAGTGTTTGCACGTGACTGCGGCTATCGTGCGCGTAAGAGGGAATGTACAACCCGAATCTTGTGGCTCATAGCCTCCAAATTGATTCGAGGAAACAAAATCTTCCAAGCCCCCGGGGATTCAGCCATCATCGGGCCTCGTTTTATGGGTAAAACTTGCGCAGGTTCTGAATGTTCCAGGAGTTCGGGACATCCTGACCCTCAGGATATTGTAGCCGATAAGACCCAGGCCTTGTAACTTGCTTGACGACGAACGGGACCTCCCACCTTGAGTTGAGCTTGTGTAGGCCAGATTCGTCCTGAATGCGACGCAAGACCAAATCACCAACGCTGAATGACCGCTCCCTGACGTTGCGATCATGATATCGCCGGATCCCCTGCAGGTACCGAGCTGACTGAACAAGAGCGGTGCAGTGAGCTTCCTCTACGGAATCGAGCTCTAACTGCCTCGCCTCATCCGCCTCGCCTTCATTATACAGTTCGACCCTTGGAGACTTCCACATGAAATCGGCTGGTAAAATAGCTTCAGATCCATATACGAGGAAGAAAGGTGTTTGTCTTGTGGCTTTGGACGGCTGAGTCCGAAGCCCCCAGACGACATGTGGCAGCTCATGCACCCATTTGCCTCCCTTCTTGCTGTTTTCATCATAAAGTCTCTTCTTGAGGCCTTCGATTATCAAGCCGTTCGCCCTTTCGACTTGTCCATTGGCCCTTGGGTGTGCGACCGAGACATATTTAACTTTGATGCAAGCATTCTCGCAGAACTCCCAGAACTGGTTTGCCATTAAGTTTGATCCCAGGTCCGTGATTATGGTGTTGGGGAAGCCGAAACGATGCAAAATATCTGAGATGAAGTCGACGACCCGATCTGGCGTGAGCTTGGCTATCGGCTTGTACTCAATCCACTTAGTAAACTTGTCGATAGCCACCAGAACGTGGGTAAAGCCGCCTGGCGCCGTCGTGAAGGGCCCGATCATGTCGAGGCTCCAACAAGCAAAAGGCCAGGATGGCGGTATAGTGATGAGGCTATGGGCTGGAACATGAGTCTGTTTGCCAAAGAATTGACAATTTTGGCACCTGCGCACATGATCTTCCGCGTCGGTGACTGCAGTGGGCCACCAGAAACCGGCCCTGTATGCTTTCCCCACCAGCGTTCTTGAAGCCGCATGGTTTCCGCAGATGCCCTCGTGGATCTCCCGCAGTATGTCGTAACCATCTTCCTTTGTGACGCACGTCATGAGAACTCCTGACCGAGCGCCATGCCGATAAAGCTTGCCGTCGACCAAGACGAAACCCTTGCTCCTTCGCAGGACGCGCACCGCCTCCGCGCTCTTGGCATCAATTCCCGCTGGTAGTCTTTAATCTCGAATGAAGTCGATAAAAGCCTCTCGCCAGTCCTCCCCTAGCACCATAACCTCTCGATCGGGTTGTTGGGGACCCACGTCGATGGTTACCTGCGGAGAAGACTTGATGGATAGCTTCTTGAGCTCCTGGACAAAGACTCCCGGCGGGACCTGAGCATGTGTGGACCCCAGTTTGGACAGGACATCCACGCCAACATTGTGCTCCCGCAATACATGGTGAACCTCCAAGCCGGAGAAGTTGTTTTCCAATTTGCGCACTTCCTGTACATAAGCATCCATCGTCTCCTTGTTGCAGTCCCATTCCTTGTTGACCTGTTGAACAACAAGAAGGGAATCGCCATATACCAGTAGTCGCTTGATCCCTAGTGATATTGCCAAATGAAGCCCGTGAAGCAAGGCTTCATACTCGGCTTCATTATTGGATACCGCCCACAGGATCTGAAGGACATATTTCAATTGTTTGCCTCGTGGAGAAATAAGCAGAACATCAGCACCGCCGCCGTGGAGCTTGAGGGACCCATCAAAGTACATGGTCCAGTGCTCTGGCTTATCTACTAGAGTAGGGACTTGATTCTCCCTCCATTTAGCCATGAAGTCGACTAGAGCCTGTGACTTGATTGCAGTGCGTGGCTTGAAGTCGATGGACAAAGCCCCCAGTTCCACTGCCCACTTAGATATGCGCCCCGTGGCATCTTGATTATGAAGAATATCCCCCAACGGGAAATCCGTGATCACAGTAATCTTGTATTCGTTGAAGTAATATCGTAGCTTTCTTGATGTGATTAAGATTGCATATAAAACCTTTTGAACAGCTGAATACCGTACGTTGGATTCGGAGAGGACCTCGCTGACGAAGTAGACAAGCCTCTGCACTCCAAACGCATGGCCTTCCTCGCTTCGCTCAACTACAATGGCACTGCTGACAACATGAGTTGTTGCCGCAATGTAAAGTAGTAGATCCTCCCCTGGCAACGGTGCAGTAAGGGTCGAAGGTGACTGAAGATGATGTTTCAGATCCTGCAAGGCCCGTTCGGCCTCCTCCGTCCATTGGAACTTATCTTGGCGTTTCAGGAGCTTGAAGAAAGGTAGTCTTCTCTCCCCGAGTCGGGAGATGAACCTGTTCAGAGCCGCCATACAACCTGTTAACTTGTGCACATCCTTGATTGTGGCCGGAGCCTCCATATCAGTGATGGCCGTGATCTTTAAAGGGTTGGCTTCGATGCCCCGATTGCTGACGATGAACCCGAGCAATTTCCCTGAAGGTACTCCAAAAACGCACTTGGTGGGATTGAGTTTCCACCGGAATCTGCGTAGACTGCTAAATGTTTCCTCCAAATCTGCTATCAAGTCGTTGGACACCCTGGTCTTGATGACGACGTCGTCCACATAAGCCTCAACATTCCGGTGCAGCTGATCCGCGAAACACATCTGGATCGCACGCTGATAGGTTGCTCCTGCGTTCTTCAACCCGAAGGACATTGTTTTGTAGGCGTAAGTCCCGTACGGGGTGATGAATGCAGTCTTAATTTGGTCCTCCTCCTTAAGCGCAATCTGATGATAACCTGAATAACAATCAAGAAAACAGAGAAGAACACAACCAGCCGTCGAATCGACAACTTGGTCAATGCGCGGCAGCCCAAAATGGTCCTTTGGGCAGTGCTTGTTGAGATCAGTGTAGTCGACACACATTCTCCATTCATTATTCTTTTTCTTTACAAGAACGGAATTCGCTACCCACTCTGGATGGATTACTTCTTTAATGAATCCAGCCGCGAGACGTTTAGCAATCTCCTGTTTAATGGTCTCACGCTTATCGTGGGCAAACCTTCGCAGGCGTTGCTTTTTAGGCGTAGCCTTCGGGTGTACATTCAAAGTATGCTCGATCAACTCGCTAGGCACCCCTGGCATATCCGCTGGTTTCCACGCGAATATCTCTCGGTTAGCCCGTAAGAAGCTGACAAGTGCGAGTTCCTATTTGTCACCTAATCCCGCACCGATGACAGCGGTCTTAGATGAATCTCCCTCCTGAAGCTGGATCGTCTTGAGGGCCACGTCATCAGTCGACTGGATGCTTGACTTGCTGGCCTTCTTGGAAGGAATCTCCAGTCCGGATTGGGAAAGCTGCTGCGCGGCCGCGAGTAATTCTCCCGAAGCATCTGGCACGCGAGTAGTTGAAGCATACTGGATTGCCTCCTGATTGCAATCATATGAATTTTCAAGTCGCCATGGAGGGTGAGTACTCCACTGAGTCCTGTCATCTTAAGAAGTAGATAGACGTAATGCGGCACTGCCATGAACTTGGCGAGTGCCGGACGACCCAATATGGCATGGTAAGAAGATTCGAAGTTAGCCACTTCGAATTTGATGAATTCGGTACGATAGTTCTCCCGCGTGCCGAAGGTAACTGGGAGGACCACCGTACCAAGCGGGTGTGCCGCGTTACCTGGGACGATGCCGTAAAAGGGGGACTTGCTGGGAACCAGCATGTTCTTGAAATCCAGGCCCATTTTCTTCAGAGTGCTGACGAAAATGAGATTGAGCCCGCTCCCGCCATCGATGAGGACCTTGTTGAGCTTAACCTCCGCCACCACAGGATCCAGGACCAAGGAGAATTTACCGGGCTCAGAAAAGCTCGTCCACTGGTCGTCGCGAGAGAATGAGATGGGAACCTCCGACCAACGGAGTGGTCGTGGTACCGCCGGCTCAATAGACAAAATCTCCCGGAGGAGCAACTTCTGGTCCCGCCTGGAACCAAATTCCTCATCTCCACCGAAGATGACGTTGACGACCTTCGAGGCGTCTTGAAACTTTCGGTTGCGCGCTTGATCCTCGTCATCCTCAGGTTCTTTGTCCATAGGCTTCTTGTTCTTCTTGCCACCACCGGAGTTGCTGAACGTCCTCCGAAGGTGGTAACAGTCAATGGCGGCATGATTGGCACCTGGGTGCCAAGGGCACTTTTTCTGCAGGAGCTTCTCAAACTCCTCCTGCGTCGTCGACTTCTTGCCCCGCGAAGGACGATCGATAGCCGCGATGACATCATCTGGCTTTCGTTTCCGGGGCGGATCCGAAAAGTCCCGCTGGCATTGTTGCGGTTGTCGTTTGGGCGCCGCAGATTACTGTGATAGTTCATATACTTGAAATGCTAGACATATATTTGTTAGTGTGAAATATGTGTTTGTTTGTGTAAAGCTTGTGTGTGTTTGCGTGAAACTTTTGAAAATTTAAAGTGCAAGTAAAAAGGGTATTTTTGCAATTATAGAAAAACCTAGGGTTGTTTTTGCAAAATGTATTTGGATTAGGGTAATTTCAAAATAAGTGAAATGTGATTTTGGTAAACATGTTTTTCTTATGTTACCCCTTGTAAAAATATATGTTTATTTGAAAGTTGCATTTGAAATGTGTGTGTTGAAGTGTGTAACAATTTTGGGTAAAATGGTGAAAATAAGGGTGTTTGTGTAATTTTATAAAAGTACAAGTCCTTTTATGCAAGTTTCTGATTTACAAAAGTAACTTTCAAAATTACTCAGGACTAAAGTGTAAAAGTGCAAGTCATCATGACATGTCTATCCACTCATTATGACGAGTCTATCCCGTCATTATGACGTGTCATAAATTCTTGCAATTAGGTCCTGAATATTTTAAAATTACACTCTTAGGACAAAAGCAATTCAAATCCAACTTTTGTTCAAAACTACACGCGTAAAAATATAAATTTTGAGTTTTTGGACTTAAGCCCTAAAGCAATGTTGTAGAGTTTGAAAAACTCTCCAACTTTCATTTTGGTCATTT
This sequence comes from Panicum hallii, assembly GCF_002211085.1. Taxonomy (NCBI): domain Eukaryota; kingdom Viridiplantae; phylum Streptophyta; class Magnoliopsida; order Poales; family Poaceae; genus Panicum; species Panicum hallii. Next base: position 59,176,195 of record NC_038050.1, on the reverse strand, counting down.
CCTCATTAGGGTTTTGGATTGATGTGAAATTTTGCTTTACAGAAAGGTCCCTATGATTTTTTGAAATTACGCATAAGTCCTTGGGGAAATCCACCCCTTCTTCTTCTCCTCTATTCTTCTCTCTCTGTTTTATTCCTGCCCCTGGGGCTTATCTTCTTCCCACCGGCGACATCCCCTTTCTCAGACCCCATCCTTATCTCCACCGGTTCCCTCCCTCTATCTCCCCTCCACGGGCACTGGCGCAGGGCACGGAGGCGGCGGCCGCAGGCGCGCCTGGGCGCAGCGCGCGCGGGCTCGAGGGCGGCAGCGGCTCGTGGCGGGCGGAGGCTGAGCGCGCGCGGGGACGGCTCGGCCGGTGAGCCGCGGCGGCGGCCAGATGCAGGCCCGGGCGGGAGCGGGCCAGGCGCGTGCAGCAGAAGGGCGCGCGCGCAGGGGCCCGTGCAGCCGGAGCCGGAGGCGAGCCCGAGCGGCGGCCGCAGCGGTGCGGGCGCGCAGGTGGTGGCACGGCCCAGGAGCGAGCAGGCGAGCAGCGGGTCAGCAGCGTGGAGCGAGACGCGTAGGCAGCGCGGGCATACGAGCCCAAGAGCACGCGGGCGCTGGTGGCTGGCACTGGTGCGAGGTGTGCGGTGAGCGGATCGTGGCAGGTGGCGCGGATTGGTGTGCAGAGCGCGCGGCAGTAGGCGTGCGCGACGCGGAGGAGTGCGTGAGCAAGTGCTGTGTGCGGTGACTTGACGGGAGTGCAGACACAGGGAGCCGGCGAGGGTGCGGCAGTAGCGCGAACGAGCGCGTGCAGGGAGTGGGCGCGGCGTGGCTGGTACCAGAACAGGGGCAGTACGAGCGGAGGCGAACGGCCCGGAGGCGAACGGCCCGAAGCAAGTAGCAGGCGGCCGCAAATGCGGGTATGGACGCGGCTCGCGCGGGAGGCGTGGCGCAGATGCGTGAGTGGTACGCGGGCCAGACGGCGCTGAAACGAAGCTCGCGGCGTGGCGGCGCGCGAGCAGAAGAGGATTGGTGTGGCAGCGCTGGAGCAAGCTCGAGGCTCGCGGTACTGGCGCGCGCGTGCGAGTGGAGCTGCGGCTGCGGCATGCGAGCGGTGTAAGCAAGTTGCGACACGACCCAGAACGCGCGCGGTTCGGGCGGGCGCGGATGAAGGTGAGGCGTGGCGGGTCAGGACTGACCCGCACGGAGGGCAGCGAGGCCACACACGGTGATAATTTGGCAAGGACGGCCGCGGAGGGACCTGCGACGCGGCAAGGCCGAGGCGAGTGCAGGCCCGGCAACAGGAGGAAGAAGAATAACCATGCAGGGCGACGACGTGTAGAGCGATGATGCGTGGAGGTGGCGACCGGATGCGATGAGCTCAGAGGAGCCACGCACGGCGAGCTCCCTCGATCCTCGCGGAGGCGGAGAGGCGTTTATGGCACGGCGAGTCAGAAAGGAGGAGTTACGGAGTGAAGGCAGTAATCGGGCGTGACGAGCTCGGAGGAGATGCGGTGCAACCAGGCACGGCGAGCTCCCTTCATCTATACGGAAGTCGAGGCGGGAGCAACGCGACGCGAGTTTGACGTGCAATGCATGACCGGCGAACTTCTTCGTCAACCACGGAATCTCGTCATCGTCGAGCTTTTCTCATCGCCGATCCTGTTCGCCACGGGAATTCACTTTTTACTGTTCTTCCTCCACATCCAAAACTACCCCAAGGTTTGCCCTAATTCACTGAATCTTCCTAATGCCGGCGACTACTTTGCCGGAATATCGTTGTTATCTTCCTGTTATCTGTTTTCCCGGACCAGGGACTCGATTGCTATGTTTTAGAAAGTTCTAGGGTGTTCTTTGTAAAATTTCCAAAGCTTTCTGTATTTCAAATCGATGAGCTTCTACACTTCATAGATTTTCATAGGAAGTTCATAAAAATGTAAGGTCAGTTTTGTTTGAAACCTTAAGTCAAACTCTACAAGTTCTATGTTATGATCTTGAGTTGAAGTCTTTGATGTGTGGTCTAGGTCAAATGTTAGGGAATGAATGTTTTATTGTGCTTTATATGGTATGCTTGTGTTATAACTGAAAAGTAAGCCATAGAATATAGATCTTAAATAGAAATATGTGATGTTTCGTTAAACCTTTCATATGAGTGCTCATATCCCTGCCATTAAGACATTGTCCCCGTCTCGATTGCTGTTTCTTTAGATTCCTTGTCGTATAAGAATCCCCGTTAGTTCTTGTGTGTCTGCTGCTTAGCCAAAACATCTCGGCAGCTGTGCTTCAGTGTCAGGCTATCAGTTCAGCCGCTAAGCATTCGTTTTCCTTGAGTTTAGGATGTTCTGTGTAACAGCTGTCAGTCGATACTTCTACCATCGGCTAGTTAGCTGATACGATTGTTACCTTTCTAAGTATCGGCTACTGCCGATACAGTTCTTTTGTTCTATCCTACATCGACTGCATATAGTCGATATATCAAAGGTGTATACATAATCTTAGGGTTCTTGCCATCGACCTATCCAAGCCGATTTTAGTTGCTCTCCATATCAATTATGGCCGATCAATCCTTAGTTTTCTCGTCCTTATCCACATACTTCTATCAGTCGATTTATCGACTGAGAGATCGGCTATATATCTATCGGTCATATACCCTTAACCACATTCCGTTCGGCTATACGTCACTCAATTGTTGTGCTGACGTAATCGAGTCGATATAACCATACTTAGTTACCTAGAATAACACTTAAGCACATCTCAGTTAAGACAACTGCTTTAGGAATCATCCTTCTACCAAAGTAATCGATGCTTTCATCGATCATCTAGGAACCTGGTGCACCTTTTCATCGGCTAAACCTCTGTTGTTTCCAATCGGCTCTGTTGTAATCTTCAACGAGTAGCCGAATCTAATTAGTTGTCCACCTAAAGCTCTGTTTAGGTTTAGCCCAGATCTTTTTGATTGTTATGTGAATAGTGTGTTATATAAGTGCTGGATTGCAGCTTTGCTGTGAAATAAAATAGTTTTATGTGCACGCTTGAATGTAATATTGCATTACATGTAGATACGACTACTTCGGCAACGGTACCTACGAGATCTCCCCGGAGTCTACGGAGGATGTTTCTGAAGACCAAGTGAACATCACCAAGGAATTAACTGAAGCCCCGAACCAAAGTTCGGAAGATATTGACATTTCTGACTTCAGCCCCACCAGTAAAGGCAAGCCCCGGACATATCCCACTACTTTATTACACTGCAATCTATGTCTATTTATCTATACTTATGCATTAAGTCTAGGAGTTGTAATGAAACCCTAGATGCATGAATACTAGGGATCCAATGTAATGCTCCTGAGTCCTTATCGGATAGGTGCTCCGCTAATAGGACCGGTAGAAGTCGGGTGATTTCCTGTCACTCGCGCGATATAGGAGTTGCATGTTTACTATTCTGCAACCAGCAACCACTATAAGGATGACGGACAGGGTCATGTGCTGTGTCATGACCTGGAAGTTTACCCTGTCTGTTTCGTTAAAAGTTGATAAGGTCGATATGTGTGGTAGTGGTGGCTAAGCGTTTGAACAGTACTAGCCACATGCCGCGAAATATGGTAAAGCGGTAAGCCTAGTAACCAATCGGCCCGGTAAGTGGACATACTCCCACCACTCGATCTTTATGTTATGTTCACACGCACTGACCTGTGGGAGTACGTTCTGCATGGCAGACAGGAATACGGGTTTTGTAGTCGCGCTACAGACGTATGTCCTGCACGAGTGATGTGCGTATGGTCCTACAAGTCGCTTGTGGTGGCCTGTCCACGAGTCGGAATGAAAGGCAAACGGTTGCTTCGGAACGCCCTGTTGGTATTCCAAGCGTGTGTCTTAGGTTTACCTTGCAAGGTTGAATCTCGATTCAGGAATCGTCCGCCTCTCACGATGCATGAGACTGCTTATCCCTTCTGCCACATTGAGTAAAAAGTGTAATTGTTGATGAGATAATCTTGATGGATGATAATATCTATCATGCTTGTTTAGTATAGGTGCTTACCTAGAATGGTTAATGAAACTAGAATCTAAAAGCTAAAACTTGAAAGAAAATTATACTCTTAGTTGCTTTTCCGCTAAAATAAACCCAGAGCCTTGAAATGCCTTCATGAGTCTAGTTATGGGCTAAAGTATACCCAATCCCGGGTAAGCCTTGCTGAGTATTAGTATACTCAGTCTTGCTAGTTTTATATTTTTCAGGTATAGTCCTTGAAGATTCTACTCTTCCCCTATCTTGGCCCTGTGCTCTCCCAGAAGGTTGGTCCGTGGAATCGGATCCGTCCCCGACCAACATTGGTGATACCGAGTGATGTCGTGCCCAGGCTTAGCATGACATCCGTCTTGTCGACGTGCTGTAGATCGTCGCGTATGTTTTCCGCTGCCAAAAACCATAGCTTTAATGGTTTGTAATCTTTTCTCTAGATTTGAAACTTCATACTTCTTTTGGAAACTCTTGTAATGTAATTCTCTGTGATGTAAAATGTGATGGTGATTGTATCTCTGGACTCACCTTCGTGTGAGGTAACCTTATTTGATCCTGTGTATCGGTGGTTTATCGGGACGTTACCCGACAGGCCAAGGGATTATACCGTTTGAAGCACGTTGGAGCCCTCGGGAGTGGACTCGCGTACTTGAGCCGGTATAATTCAGGTTGGTTCTGCCACAATTACTATCTTGACGCCGCGGGAACCGGTCCCGCATCTTCTCCTCCTGTTCGGACCAATCGTACATCATATCATGAAGGCCCGCAACAGTCTTTGGCCTGTTGCGCCCGAAATCCCTGTAGATGCCCGGGTCGGTGATGCCATTGTAGAAACAGTCGATGATGTCATCCTCCGAGATGTTGGCGATGGTGGCGCGAACGTCGAAGAAGCGACATGTGTAGGACCGCAGGAGTTCATTACGTTCCTGCTTACACTGAGCAAGACCGTGACGAGTACCTGCACGAGCAATCGCTCCCTGGAAGTTGTCGATGAAGATCTTCTTAAGGCGCTCCCAGGAGTCGATTGAGTTGTTGCTGAGGCTTTCCAACCAAGTAAGCGGTGCAGGGTCCAAAGCCATCGGGAAGTAGACGACTTTGGTGATATTCGACCCCCTGCGACCTCAATGGCCGTGGAGTAGCAACAGAGCCACTGCTGAGGAGCTTGCTTGCCGTCGTACTTGGTAATGCCAATCGGTTTGAAGCCTTCTAGATACTTGTAGCTGCTACACGAGCAGAAAAAGCAGGGAATCGGTTGCTACAGTCAGTACCTTCAGTTTCGACTTCTTCGCGGACCTTGCGCCTGGAAGAGATCACTGTCCGCGTGTCGCGACCTTCATTGATGTGCTGGCGCAGGTCCTCTGGAGAAACTCGATGATTGGCCTGCCGCGGATGACCCCCTTGCAGTGGCTGCTGCCTCCCACCAGGAGCCTGGCTCCCGCGAGCATTGTCGTTGCTGAGCTGGTGTCGAGGACGGCCGCCAGCCGTTCGGCTGTGAGCCTGACTTCGACTCTCACCCACGCGCTCCTCCCTGATGGTGGACGCTGGGTTGTGCTGATCCAGCTGGATCCAAGCCCTCTGCGCGTAAAGAAGTGCTTGACGCACTTCTGGATCGTGGCTTCGCTCGAGGATGGCCGTTACCCTGGCGATGTTGGCCACCGGAGTCCTGAAACCCCGCTCGCTTACAGCGGCAAACTCAGGGTCAAGCTCGCGATGCATAGATCGTCTACGCTCGTTGGCCCTCCTCCGCCGGATTGTACGGGCCCTGTTTCTAGCCCTCCGCGCCTCACAGTCGGCGTCGTTCTTATCGCCGGCGTTGGCCGTGATCTCATCTTCGGAGACCGCTTCAAAGTTGACGATGGGAAGATCCCCATCGTCCTCGCCTTCTTCGGCCATCAGCACCTGGCGGGAGGAAAGCTCATGAGAGCTTTTGTCGACTAGTTCAGTCGATCCCTCCGCCGCGGTAGCCAATGGCCTGCCTTCTTGAAAAGGTAAGGGCTCGAGGTGAGCCACAAGTCAACCCTCTGCCTCGAGTAGATCGGAGAGCATCATGCTGTGGCAGAACCAACCTGAATTATACCGGCTCAAGTACGTGAGTCTATTCCTGAGGGCTCCAACGTGCTTCAAACGGTATAATCTCTTGGCCTGTCGGGTAACGTCCCGATAAACCACCGAACACAGGATCAATAAGGTTACCTCACACGAAGGTGAGTCCAGAGATACAATCACCATCACATTTTTACATCACAAGGAATTATATTCCAAGAGTTTCCAAATGAAGTATGAAGTTTCAAATCTAGAGAAAAGATTACAAACCGTTAAAGCTATGGTTTTTAACAGTGGAAAACATACGCGATGATTTATAGCACGTCGTCTTGAAGGATGTCATGCTAAGCCCGAGCACGACATCACTCGGTATCATCAATGTTGGCCGAAGACGGATCCCATTCCACGGACCAACCTTCTGAAAGAGCACAGAGCCAAGGCAGGGAAGAGTAGGGTTTTCCAGACATTACCTGCAAAATATGTAACTAGCAAGACTGAATATACTAATACTCAGCAAGGCTTACCCGTTCATGGTATACATAGCCATGTAACTAGACTTATGAAGGCTTATAATAGCTCTGGGTTTAGTTTCAGCTGAAAAGCAACTAAGAGTAGATCCTTATTTTCAACTTTTAGCTTTCAAGTTCTATGTGATTATCCATTCTAGATAAGCACTTATAACTATGCAAGCAAGGTAGAGCTCTTTATATCAACCATCAGCATTACTCGTCATATAGTTGCTCTTGTTACTCTGTGTGATAAAGGGATTAAGTAGTCTCAATCATCGTGAGAGGCGGACGATTCAGAATCGAATTTAACCTTGCAAGGTAAACCTAACTCACACGCTTGGAACACCAAAGGGTCATTCCGAAGCAACCGTTTGCCTTTCATTCCGACTCGTGGATCAGATCCACCACAAGCGATTGCAGGAACATACGCACTTCCAAAGTGCACGACATACGTCTGTAGCGCGACTACAAAACCCGTATTCCTGGTTGCCCTTGCAACACGTATTTCCTCAATAGAATCAAGTAACCAGAAGAACCAAATACATGTGGTGGGAGGTATGTCCACTCCTCGGGCCGATTGGTTACTAGGCTTACCGCTTACCATATTTCGCGGCATGTGGTTAGTACTTTCAAATGCTTAACCCCGATCGGCACATACCGCGACCTTATCAAAATTCAACAACACAGACGGGGTATCACCTCAACCATGATACCTCATAAAACTCCCGTCCGTCATCCTTACAGTGATAACAGGAATGTAAACATTACAACTCCTATATCGCGCGGGTGATAGGAAATCACCTGACTTCTACCGGCCCTATTAGCATAGCAGCTAGTCGGACTCAAGTGCTAGTATCCATCACATTGGTTCCTAGGAGAATGCAACTAGGGTTTCCAGCAATTCCTAAGAACTTAATGCATAGAATACGTAAATAGATATAGATTGCAGTGTAATAAAATAGTGGGTTATGTCCGGGGCTTGCCTTTACTGGTGGGGCTGAAGTCAGCAAAGTTAAGATCTTCCGAACTTCGGTTCAGAGCTTCAATTAGACTTTCGACGGCGTCTTCGGGATCTGTAGGAATTTCCACAGCTTGGTCCACGATCAGCTTGTAATCATCGTCGGTGAGAATAGTCAGGTCTACATGATATGCAAGAATATAAAATTAAGAGATGCATAGTCTTTTTATTTGATTTCACGATAAGCTGCAATCCAAAAGGTTAACACTCAAGAACTCATGGTATAAAAAGGAACCTAAGCTTTGAATCATTTACATTCAACTTATGATTATAGCATTGATTTAATTGGGAACAGAAATTAAATATTTCAAGTTTAAATTAAATTCAAAATTGAATGTGAACCCTGGATAATTAGGGTTATAAAGTTTTGAAAATTTAAACACAGATCAACTGCATATTTAAAGATTCTGACTAGGAGATCTAATTAGATAAGCTGTAAAGGGTATACCTAGCTAATCCTACTATAAAACCAATTAAATTGATCAACTTAAAAGAATTTAAATTACAAAACAAGATTAGGTTTGAAAATTCCACATCAATTCATACTTAATCTATAGAGATTGCATACCAAAAATCATGATCAACAAAGTTAACATGTAGGAACTATGGATATTACACTCTCTTATCTTAGATTTAACATAGATTCAAAAATATTTAGCTTCATATCAAACTTACTTAATAGAAGTTGTAGAGTTCAAAATCTAGTTTCCAACAAAACTGGTTTTGCAATTTTTGGAATTTCCGACAATTCTCTATTGAATTTACAAGTCAGCAACACCACTCACATGAAATAACAAACATTCTTACACAGAGGTCCTCAACCAACACTGTTTCTATGAGTCTAAAACTTGCAGAAAACCCCATGAACTTCTCTGTCTTTTACACTCCTACTCCTTCTTCTCAAAATTTTACCATGATTTGAAACAAGGCTATGGTAAAGATTACAACTATATACGTGCAAAGATACAACAGAAAATAAATCATGAAGCTTTTATTAGCATAATCCAAAGGTAACACAACATCATAGCTAGAGGGCTTTGCTAAGCTTCAAAAATTTACACAAGGCTACTCATACTACATACACCACATGTTCCAAAGTTCAACTGCAGCAAAACTTTAGATCAGAAGATCTAATTAAAGCTCCTATTCACTTCTTTTTAAAACACAGCACAAAACATACAATTTCATGGCATGATCATAATACAAAAGTTGTATAATTCGACATAAGGATTCAAACACAATTTGTTTGACATTTTTCTGATTTTTTCATCATTTTCTATGAATTTCCAAAGTTCAGCACATTGAAAAGGAGAAAGAATCAAAATCTTTCATATAGGCCCTCATAAAAAGTTGGAACTTCACAAATATACCCTTCTGCCATGGCCGGCCGGGGCAAGCTCGGTTCCAATCCTAAATCTGGCGATGGGATGGTCGATTAGCAAGAGGAAGGGGGTGGGGAGGAAGAGGGCATCCAGGCGCACCCTTTTGAGGCCTTGGCCGGGCTTGGGGAGGTTGGGAAGGGGGTCGCCGGTGGTGGCAGTAGCGGCGGCGGTGTGGTGGCGCGGGAAGCAGAGCTACGGCGAGGGAAAGGCGCAAGGGAGTGGGGAACCAGCTTCAGGAGTTCCGAGGGCAGCTATTTATAGGGAGGAGGAGGTAAGGGAGGGGCGCAAGGCCGAGGACCACGGCGGCGTGGAGGTGGCAGTACTGGCGGCGCTCAGGCGGCCGGTGGCGCGTGCGTGGCAGTGCAGGAAGGGGCCACGGAGGCGGGCTAAGGCGGCGGGCAGGGCTAGGGGCGGCATATGGGAGTGAGGGGGCAAGGGGGCTGCACTGCGGTGGTCAAAAACCAAGGAACGGCGGTGGTGGCGCAAAGAACAGAGGAGCAGACGGACTGCCAGAGGAAGAAGAAGGGTGGAGGGGTGCCAAGGACTTGTTTGCTAAATACAAAAACTTTAAGGGCTTGAATGTGAAGTTAAATTTCCCACTGTTACAGAGTTCTAATGGAAAAATGACCAAAATAGAAAATGTGTAACTTTTCAAGCTTTACAACATTGCTCTAGGGCTCAAGTTCAAAAACTTAAAACTTATATTTTTACACGTGAATCTTTGAACAAAAGTCGGATTTGAATTGCTTTTGTCCTAAAGAGCGTAATTTTATAAAATTCAGGACCTAAATGCAAGCATTTATGACACGTCATGATGACGGGATAGACTCGTCATAATGATTGGATAGACATGTCATGATGACTTGCACTTTTACACTTTAGTCCTGAGTAAATTTGAAAGTTACTTTTGTAAATCAAACATTTGCATAAAAGGACTTGTACTTTTATAAAATTGCATAAATACCCTTATTTTCTTACCATTTTACCCAAAATTTTTACACACTCCAACACACACATTTCAAATTAAACTTTTGAATAAATATATATATATTTTTACAAGACATAAAGTAAGAAAAACATATTTCACTTATTTTGAAATTACCCTAATCCCAATACTTTTTGCAAAAACAACCCTAGGTTTTTCTGTAATTACAAAAATACCCCTTTTCACTTGCACTTTAAATTTTCAAAAGCTTCACATAAACACACATGAGCTTTATACAAACAAACGCATACTTCACACTAACAAATTATATTTCTAGCATTGCAAGTACATGAACTGTCACACATGCCCTTCCAAAGCACAATGCGCCCCTCCGGCAAAGAGGTGATCACCAGATCATTGGTACCAGAACAACCTGAAGCCCCCCGACACGCGGTGGCTTCCGACTTTCCGCCCTGGAGCAGCAAGTCCAGGTCCTTCTCTAACATGGAGAGGGACCCAGAGACATTGGCCTCCTGAAGATCAGTGGCCGGTTTGCATGAGCCGAGTTGAGATCGGCTATGCAGATCCCTAGATTGGAACAAGTCCAAACCAGGGGAGTTGTCGCAACACCAGAAGAAGTTGAGCCTGGAGCAGACTCCATCTCAATCTGTGCTGCAGAGGCATGGAGCGGCAAGTTGTCGATCCCGTCGAGGAACTTGTCGAGGTTGCTACGAGGATCCGCAGCGAAGGTCTTCAGCCTCATGTCGACGAGGAATCGTCGAAAGTTGTCCACACCATCTGCGATGCAGACCCACGAGCCAAAAACGAATGTCGTACCCTGAGAGGGAATTGACCTGATGAAATTGAAAGATGCCATCGAGCTCGCCGGTGGATCTTCGACGCGATCCCCTACCTGGCGCGCCAGCTGTCGGTGTTTTACCGGCTACCCACCGAGAGGTATACCCAAGGTGGTAAGTTTTGGGTGAGGAGATGCCGAGATCAGGAACTCGAAGGTACAAGGAACACAAAACTTAGACAGGTTCGGGCCGCAAGATGCGTAACACCCTACGTCCTGTATGGTGGTTTGTATTGCCTTTTATGTAGAATGACCTAATGATCTTCTGTTTTGAGAGGGGTCCCTATCCTCCCTTATATATCCGAGAGGCTAGGGTTATAAAGATACTAACCAAAACCAGCCAAGGAATCGTACCATAACATATCTCGAGTAGATTCCCTCTGTATCGGTTAGCTCTATCTCCTACTTAAACGGGATAAATAAGAGATAAACGAAGCAAATAAGAGATAAGACGGACTTAATCTCTTAAACCTCTTTAAACTACGTTATGTACCCAGCCCAGTGGCCCCGGGTCTGACACGGGGGACGGTGGCGGCGCCTGCTGCTGGCCGCGCCCGCGCGGGATGGGGGGTCGGACCGGTCGCGGCGCCGGAGGCGGCTGCTAGCCGCGCGCCAGGGGGGGACCGGTCGCGGCGCCGGAGGCTGCTGCTGGCCGCGCGCCAAGCGCGGGTTGGGGGGGCGCGATCGGTGGCGGCGCCCTGGGGATCAGGTGGCAGCGCCCCTGAGGTCGAGCGGGTGGAAAGCGCCGGGGGGAGGGGGGCACACGGGTTTCGTTATGAACAAGGGGTAATTTGGGTATTTAGAAACTTTTCTCCCTCCATTTTTCAAAATGAATATTATAATCACTGCGGTGACCATTGGCAAAGATGCACACTTAAAATGTGTCCAGCAGTAAAGACAATATTGAGTAATGTCATGTGGCAAAAATCGACATTGTAGATTGTCCAGGAGCAAAATTTCCCTTAGAATTTGTTTTCCTATCGCTGGGTTACTTCTACTGTATGGAGCTAATTCTCTCCGTACCATAAAAATTTAGATAGATTTATTATATGATATAAAAAAAATTCTTTCAATATCATTAAAGTTTTGATTTACCCTCTTAGTATCATTCCGTCCAAATTTCTATCATTCCGTCCAAATTTCCATCCATATGCTGTTAAGTATGGATAGAAAAAATAATTTTACCCCTCGAACCCACCTGTTACCAACCCTCTCTCTTCTCCTTTTTTTTCTTTCTCCCTCATCTCCCACTGGCGGCGCGGCCTCTCTACACTACCTGCTCGCCAGCAGCACTTGGTCTGCAACCCCTAGCTCCCAGCGGGGGAGCTAGAGCTCGCTTCGGCCGGCCGCCGCTGCTCCCAACGCCACGGGGGGAGATGAACTCATCATGGCCCGCACGCCACTAGCAGGGGAGCTTGCCTGGCCCACGCGCGGCAACCGCTGGGAGGGGAGCTCGACCCTGCCTGCGCGCCGCCACTGGCGGGGGAGTGCGCCCCAGCCCGACCTGTGCGATGCCGCCCGGGTCGGGGCAAGGGGAGCTCGCCCCGGCGCACGCCACCACCGTTGACGAGGAGCTCGCCCCGGCCACAGGGCAGATGAAGGAGAGGACGTGAGAGGAAAAAAAAAGAGAAAAGAGGTTCTTCGAAAAAAAGAAAGAGGAGAGGGACGCTGACAGGTGGGTCTAAAGGGAAAAATTGCCTTTTCCATCCATATTTAACAGCACATGGATCGAAATTTGGACGGAATGGTACTGAAGGGATAAATTAAAACTTCCATAGCACTGAAGGCATACAAAAAATTTATCTAAATTTTTATTTTATCCAGGGAATCGGCTCTACCACGTGTTGCCATCATCATATCATGTGCTACTAGTTCGGTTTTCTTTTTCCCTTTTTGCCTTTTAGTATTGTTTCTACTTATCTTGTAGTTATGTGTAATTACCACGTCCTTGAGGGGCCTTAGTGTAAACTGAAAACAACCGGTGTGACCTTGACCGGAAGATTCACTCCGTCGCCCATCGTGGGCACACGCCCACCGTCCAAGCCGCCCAAGCATCGGACCAACGGCTGGGATTGGTGAGGAATATATTCCGGCCCCACGTGGTAGCATCCGGAAGAACACCTCTTTGCTTTTGCCAAGGGAAGACGCAACAACGGTACGGAGGGAGGGGACGACCAGCGGGGGAAAGAAGAGACGGAGGAGAGAGGAGAGGCGCCGAGGAGAGCGGGCGAGAGAGCCGGCTAGGTGAAGTCCGCACCATTCGCCCTTGATTTCGTTGTGTGAGTTGGGGATGATTCTGGCCTCTCTGTTTGCTCACTTCTATTCCACCAATTTCTGGGCTCGATTTCGCCGAACTCGGCCCTTCCAATTTCCTCTGCAATGTTTTTTTTTTAAATTTTCCTCTACAAATTTAGCTTAGGGAGTAGTTATGCGCTCAGCTCTGATGGTAGGAGTTTAGGACGCGTCCACTAAGATGTCTTGGGATAACTGGCCTGTTAGCCTGTGCATTTTTGACGCTTCATCACTACTCCGTATGTTCTTTCAACAGTAGGTGGTGTCTCGGCTTCATATATGATTTTGATGGGCTGTTGCCAACTGCTACGCCCAGCCTTACTGATATGTGCAAATAGAATATTGTGCTGTCCATGGCCACAGACTCAAGATTGTTTGTTTAGTAGTTGCCACCAATCTATGCTCATGAGTGTGGATGAAAATGACCAGATACGCACACTTTGGTGCGTATTATCTGTGTGCCAAGCATATGAATATGGTTATTTCTACTCTAATGTGATTATGGCTCGTAGGTAGTAGCCGATTCAATAGGCTGGTTATCGAGGTGAGTGAGTTTAGCCGATCCTCGATGGAAATTGGTCCATGCCTGCTGCATATGGTTTAGATGCAATTTTGCGGTCAAGCTAATGATAGGAGCTAACCCGAGCCTGAGCATAGTTGTTTCGTATGAAATTGGTCCATTCCAGTTATCAACCAATCTCGGGTGCAGCTGAACCAATTAATCTTTTTTTTTTAAAGCTCTGCAGTTGAGCCACGCATAGGAAAATACTACTAAAATCTTTTTTATTTTTTCAAAACTGGAAAGATTTTCTCATAGACTTCTCAAGTTTAATAAACACAGCAGTGTTCAGTGAAATGGAAAAGGAAGATCCAGTTTTTGCGAATAAACCAGTTGGAACACACAAAAAATATTGCATCTAGATGTTTGAAAGCTTAAATAGGAAACAGCTGTGCAACTACAATATGGTCGGTAATTTGTTTTCGTACACCTGTCAGCCATGATCCTGATTAAAAAAAAAATCCAATTACTGGAAAGATGTCTCTACCAGACCCCAAACATGTTCACAGCAATGCTACATAGTTTACAAATTTCTGTTTGTTCAGTTCAATTATCATTTATTCGGTATTTTCCTTATCCCTCGAGATAGGAGCAGAGTTTAAGATTTGGAATGTTTTTTTTTCATCTGCCAAATTTTTTTCCAGACATTTTTACATCCCATTTTGTGTGCATTTTGAGCCATAATAAGTGCTTAACATGGTTGTGCATATTCATGCAAAAATAGCAGGGCATAAGGCACCTTAAAAAGGAAATGTGAGTATAGAATAGCATGCATACAACAAAATACAAAGACCAAACTAATATGCGAGTTTTGATTGCTATCATTTCATTCCCGATCGAAAAGAGCGAAATTCGTGAAATTTTCGTCATAATTTCTGCAAAATTTTGAACCCTGGATGGGAGCCCCCTATGAGATGTCTTCTGATGTATTTAGTTGTTACTTGTGTTTGTAATTAAATAATGCAACTCTTGTGTATTTAAAACTTCTTGATCTGGTGCATCACTGATGGGTTCAGTTCATGTATTTATGAATTGTCATACACGTGTAGTTGGCATATCTCCTATCGTGATTGGTAACCTATAGGTCCATGTGATACTTAATTCAATGAATATATGTTTGTTAGGACATCTAAAGTTTGACCACTAACTGCTACAGAGTCTACTATCATCCCCCGCCAGTCGAGCTTTTTTTTTTATGTACAGAGCCTTCTATCCAGCATTACCCATTCACCCAGTTGATCGCATATTCGCATGGTTGCATCTGTTATATATGTGCCCTTTATTTATTCATATGTCTTCCAATTGCAGCACAAAGTACCAGGGGTTATTCAGCTTCTCCAGACATGTCATTGGCCCTACTCTTCTGATAATGACTGGTTTCAATGTTGGAAGGGTGTAAGTTCTTATTGTGCATGTCCACAATTCAAGGTTACGTGTTGTTTGGACCATATATTGTGAGAATGGCCTGGTTGCCAGATCAATTCGAAATGGATAATCTCCACTGGTACAGTAGATCCCCTATTGTACCAGAGTTCTGGATACCAATTGTAGCTTCCTTCACTGTTGGTTTAGTTGGTCTTTGGACATTCTGGTACTTCTTTTCACTGTGGCGGCGAAAGATCAGTTTAAGCTGGATGAAAATTATTGCCAAATCAAAGAGAAAGAATTTTGAAAGAAACCACAAGATCCCTACTTCTGAACATGTTTGGAATACAGAATCTTTGATTCGTGCAAAAGGGCTGAAGTGCTGTGTATGCTTGGAATTTATTTCACCTGTTCAGCCCCTTGGGCAAATGTTGACTTCAGAAAATATGGTTCACCGTTGCAATGTTTGTGGTGTAGCTGCACACATGGTATGTTCTCCAAATTCTCAGAAAGACTGCAAATGTGTCTCAATGTTTGGGTCCAAACATGTGATCCATCAATGGACTGTACTCTGGACAGATGTAGCTGATCAGTCTGAAGAAGACCAGTATTGTTGTTACTGTGAGGAGCTATGCAGTGAATCTTTTCTCGGAGGTCCTCCCATATATTGTTGCATGTGGTGCCAACGACTGGTGCATGTTGATTGCCAGTCAGCCATGGCTGCTGAAACAGGTGACATTTGTGACCTTGGTCCATTCAAACGCCTTATTCTTTCGCCACTTTTTGTCCGTACCATTAGCAAACCTGGTGGCATCTTAAGTTCTATAACTCAGGGAGCAAATGAGTTTGCATCCACTGTGCGGGTACATCTTGGGAGCCGAAGTAGAAAGGTGAAGCATCACAAGGGAATGCCATCTGAGTCTGCCCATGAGGACAGTAATGATGATTCATCTAGTGAAACCACATTAACCTCTAACCAGAAGGCTAAGGAATCAAAAGCAACCGGCGGCAGTGCTCAAAGGAGTGCTGATAATGAGCATTACAGCAGTGAGAGTGATGGTAGGGAACTCGTACCAGAGCCCATAAGACTCAGTAATGATGATACTGGTGGAGTTAAACTTAAGTATGCATTATCTGAGTTGCCTGCTGATGCCAGGCCACTTTTAGTTTTTATCAACAAGAGAAGTGGGGCTCAGCGTGGAGATTCGCTTAAGCACAAGCTACATTTCCTTTTGAATCCAGTGCAGGTCATGATAAATCTCACACTACAATTTTCTGAAAGTTTGGTTATTAATGATTTTATGATTAAATTACAGTCAACCTGTCGTGCTACCTATACACACTATTTTGTGTAGTAAAAACCAAATGCATTGTGCTTCGGGTGTATGCGTAAACTCATCCATATGTTGTTGGGTAACTTCATATTACAAAGCTACTGTGATGTAATCAACAGAATCAATCTTTTCTCATTTTCCTAGTACCATGTTCACTTTTTAAAAAGAACTTATTTGTGCTAGTCAGTTGCAACTGCTTGGTCATGACGAGTGATTCAGGAGTCTAGATTTGTCCACTTCAGGTAATCCAATTAGCGCAATATATTGCACCTTTAAAATCCAATTAGCACAATATATTGCACCTACAGTGGGATACAACAGTGTAAAATTTGGAAACAGTGTGCCCTTTGAAAAAGGCACCTTGATCGCCCAAATATGATGCTGTAGAGTCGCGTATAAAAAGCTTATTTTCGATACCTATGAATCGTGGGCACAGTTGAATCAGCAACTTTGTCAGTTGTGAGTGTGTGTTTTCAAATTGAAGGCTGTTGTTTTTTGTTTTCAGCTGTAGTTCGGCACCCACCTTAGAAAATGCTGTTCGATTTTTGTGATTTCTGTGATGCTAAAGTGCCCTGTTATTACTTTAGGTTTTTGAATTGAGTTCTTCACAAGGGCCAGAAACAGGACTAATTCTGTTCAGAAAGGTACCACATTTCAGAATACTTGTGTGTGGTGGTGATGGTACTGTTGGTTGGGTTCTTGACGCGATAGATAAGCAAAATTATGAATCACCTCCACCTGTTGCAATCCTTCCAGCTGGCACTGGCAATGATCTTTCAAGAGTTTTATCATGGGGAGGTGGCCTAGGTGCTGTTGAGAAGCAAGGTGGTCTCTGCACAGTTTTACATGACATAGAGCATGCAGCAGTCACTATCCTGGATAGATGGAAGGTGACAGTAGAAGATAAGAAATCAAAGAATGTACTTCTAGTGAAGTACATGAACAACTATCTTGGTAGGTACATAGAAGCTTTGTTATCAGTGTCTCTTATCCAAGAAACCTTATTCTACCTGGTGACAGGTATTGGTTGTGACGCAAAGGTTGCTCTTGACATTCATAATCTCCGTGAAGAAAATCCTGAAAAGTTTTACAGTCAGGTATTATCAATACCTACCATAAACAATCAACAAATGTTCACCTCTTAACTTTCACAACTCCTTTGTATATTTATAATTTATATCCATAAAGTGCTCTGTTTCACATTTTTCAAAATATTGGCGCACTGTGACTGGAAGATTATATCTTTTATGTGCTTTATTGTGCAAACTATGTGTTAATCAGAATATCAATACTAAGTATCAAGATATATAGCTGCAGCCTGCATTGAGAAATAGGCAAACAAGAATATAATTATACAAAGTTACCTGTTAACTGGGTAGAAAAGGCTAAGTTGCTTGGGACAAAAGGCTAAGTTGTTGTTGTTGTTGTTGTTGTACCTGTTAACTGGGTAGAACCAAGCAGCTTTTCAATCTCAAGTGAGCTGAACACTTAGGACCTAGTAATGCTCTCCAAATCACCATTCTTGTTGAAGATTGAACTTTTCTCCTGTAGACTAGGGATATTTAAAAAATATATATTATTGTGATCTCTATGTATGTTTTTCGCGCTACAGCTAGTTATTGAGTGTATTAGGCGGTCGTGAGTGAAACAAGTCAAACAATCGAGGTGGACACCGTTATACTTTTGCAGCGTTTTGGTGTCTTTATTATTGTGATGCTGATTAATGTGATTTTGATAATGGCTCTTTTTGTTTTTTTCTTTGGTCTCAGTTCTTAAATAAGGTGCTATATGCGAGGGAAGGCGCCAAGAGTATCATCGATAAGACATTTTTGGACTTACCATGGCAAGTTCGGTTAGAAGTTGATGGCACTGAGATTGATATACCAGAGGTGTAAGATAATTTTTGCATCTGTTACAAACAGAGCCAACTATCTATACTAGACACTGACATATTAGGCTATGGATTATTCAGGACTCGGAAGGTGTGCTTGTCGCAAACATCCCAAGCTACATGGGAGGTGTTGACCTGTGGCAAAATGAGGGTGAGGATCCTGAAAACTTTGACCCGCAGTCAATCCATGACAAGATGCTCGAAGTGGTTAGTATTTCCGGAACTTGGCATCTCGGAACGCTCCAGGTGAGTGATCGCAGTTCAGTAATCTTTCGACAATGAGGTAAATGCTAGAGGAATAGAAAAGTGAATTAAGCCGCAACTCAGGTTGGACTTTCTCGGGCACGGAGGATCGCGCAAGGCCAGTCGATCAAGATGCAGATGTTTGCTCCTTTCCCTGTTCAAGTGGATGGCGAACCCTGGGTCCAGCAGCCCTGCACGCTCAAGATATCCCATCACGGACAGGTTTAGCCCCACATTGCTCTTGCGGTGTGTTTTGCCTAATGCCATGCGAGTCACATGCCTGATGATTAACAGAGTGGTATGTATCCAGGCTTTCATGTTGAGGAGGGCGATTGAAGAGCCTCTTGGCCACGCTGCCGCGATCATCACTGACGTGCTGGAGCATGCCGAATCCAGCCACGTAATCACTGCTTCCCAGAAGAGAGCCCTCCTTCAAGAAGTGGCTCTAAGGCTGGCATGAATCGCAATCGCAACTCATCCAAATGTGCTCTGCCTTCACTGCAGAGAGGTTCATGTTGTCAGATATCACTGACAGTACGGACGATGAGAGAACCTGTGATCCCAAGAGGAACTCCGGTCCCCCTCTCGCAGCAGGAAGTATCCTCTTCTACCCGGGGAGAAGCGAGTTGTGGTTAGGTTTTCCTTGTGGAAAATACCAAGTAATGGTGTGTGCATGTCAGCATGTGTATGTGTGCAGTGTGTAGCATATAGCTGCCTGCTGCCGCTTGCTCCATGCCACATTTTGGAATCCCGGCTGGCCATTTTGTGTTTGGTTGGCTGTACGCCTGTACCTATACGGACTTTTGCCCGTAGCCGCTGTTCAATTCGCCTGATGCCTCACTTGTAAATTAAATGTGATTTCTTGGTTGTAATAAAGTTGCACAAACGCCAAAGTATCATTTATTCCAGGGCCTGTCGAAGTTAAGCTGAATGCTAAACTTCAGCACATATTAGCGTTTATGTACGTGTTAAATTTTTTAAGTCCTGGCGCTTACGTACGTGTTAAAGTTTTCTAGTCTTGGCTAAAGTTTAGCTCATCCTATTAGCACTTCCGTTTGGATGAGGTAGTGTTAAACTGTTTGGATTAGGTAGTGTTAAAGTTTAGCACTTTCATTTATTTTTAGCACTTGTATAGTCGAATATGCTTACCTGGCTTGGATCTGAGGACTGATTGACCTAGCAAACTGATTGAACCTTCAGCAGAAGTTAGGATGAAATTAGGTTAGATTTGGTCTAGAAAGCACAACTAAATCAAATACATTCAATGGTAGGAGTTATGAATTGAGTAATGATTGCCACCTCCTAATGAACGTACGCAAGTTTGTTGGCAAAGGTGCCACTTCGTGAATTCATCGAAGGGCCTCCCTCGTATCACTGTCCCGTTTTGTGTGACTTCGTGAATAAAAATAAAAGAAAAATGTAAACACCACCCTCCCTCCCTCCCTTCGCTTCCCTGTTTCGCTGAGCCTGAAGCCGCTGGCGGCCACGGCACCGCCGCCTCGTGCCACCGGAGGGCCCACTCGCACCTCCTCTTCCCGATTTACCCCTCGGTGCTTCTAGAACTGACCTGCCTGCTGGAGTTTTGTCCCGCGCTGCAATTAGACAAAGGACCCAGGGGCGTTCAGGTAACTTCGTCTCGACCGCTGCACGAGCTGGCACTGGCGCCATTAAACAAAATGGCACGACGCCAACCCGCGATTCGCCCCCAAATTCGCGATTCCCCGCCCCGCTCCGGCTAAGATTCCGTCCGCGTCGAGCCCCCGTTCCCCGAATCGGCCGCGGATCCGAGCTGCCCGCGCCGCCGGCTTACTATCGGTACCCACTTCCCCTCCCCGCGCTCCTTTAATCGCATTCTAGGGTTAGGGTTTGCGTTTTCGCGTGAACGCGATGCGATTGCGGAATTGGCGTGATTTGGAGATGAATGTTGCGAGTCAGAGGCCGCGGTTAGTGATCTTGCCTTTGTCGATGTAGTTTTAATCAGTCCGTGGCCCCTTTTTTTCAGTCGACTACTGAAAAATTCCTAGTGTCCTCACAAAAGAAAAAGAAAAAAAATCCTAATGGGAAAATAAGGAAAAATGTTGCATTGAAACTTTACTGAACACTGCGTTGCCTAAGAATTATTCAAATGTCATATATATGGGTTTCCATGTGTGATGCAATTTTGACAAGTAATGAACATCACCATGTACTCAGATGATGATTGGTCACATGTATACTTGTTTTGTGTACATCAGGACTTGAAGCGCAGCTTGGAATAAACTTTCATGCATTATGTAGCCGGACGTGACCTGTTGCATGTAAAATCAATTGCTGTATCGTTTAATTTTTTTTACTATTATCTGGTAAATATAGGGGCATTAATTTGTCTATATGGTGCACGAAATCAGAGCTGCAGGAACCTCTATTGGTGTTCCTTCTGTATGTACCTATGTATGTCATTGGCAGTGCCATAGTTGAATAACTTTTGGATGTACATTCAATATTCTGTTTTGTCTTTTGGCAGGATAATATGTTGTTCACACACGAGAAGAATGCTGACCAATTTGATCTTCTTTCTTATGGTAACATGAGGGGACTAGACAGTAGTGGAAATTCTGAGGAATCCAATTTTCGTAATGGCTGTAAGGACAGTTCTTCAGTTTCTCCTGAGAACTTCAGCTTCCCTTGGCTCCCTGTCGAAAATTGCCAATCTGCCACACTAAATCACGACAAGCGGCCTCATTCTGATGTCAACCCATGCCAAGTTGCTTGCAAACGTCCAAAGCAAACAGACCACGATGCCTGGTTATATTCCTTTGAGGAACACCCTTTCACCAGGGAGGCTGAAATATCTGCTTCAGGTTTTGCACTCCACTAGTCTTCTGTGTTCAGTGCTCTAAAAAATGTTAATTGATATGAAAGATATCTAGCTGTAACTATTGTTTTTTATTTTAGCTTTGGCTGATGAATTAGTCAAGACCAGACAACTGGATCACATTCCTGCAAATAATGGTGCCACAACCTGCAGTGTTAGTTCAGGCATCCCTTGTCCTAACCGTGAGCAATCAGTTGGAGTGGAAAACTTACACTTACCTGATTGGGTGACTTCTTTCCCTGGTTATTTTGAAGATTGTGGGCCAGTTGCTGGATATAACCTGGTTGATGACATTGATTTGCCTGTTCATGAGCACCTCCCTAGAAAGGCTGTGCCAATTGGACCTGAGCACCAGGCTGACATTCCAGAATGGAGACCACGAGTCTCTGTGAGTGTACCTGGTGGTTCTGGTTTTTGTGCTGATCTGGGTTGTAGTACTGCTTCTACTTCAGAACCTGTTTCCCGAGGTTATGACTGTGAGAGTGACAAGTGGGTCAGGGACACTATCATTCCAATATCATCCTGCTCATCTCCTGCAGACTGGGTTGGAGACAACAAAATAGATTGTGACTGCAGCGATGAAGGTTCTGTTAGGTGTGCAAGACAGCATGTTATTGAAGCAAGGGGAACTCTCAAAATGAGCTTGGGACAGGACAAGTTTCGTGAGCTAGGCCTGTGTGAAATGGGAGAGGATATCGCTCAGAGATGGACTGATGATGAGGAGAAGCGATTTGAAAGAGTTGTTTTCTCAAAATCTGTCTCCTTGGGGAAAAACTTTTGGGATCACCTCCCACATGCATTTCCTAGTAAAACTAGTAAGGATCTTGTTAGCTATTACTTTAATGTCTTCATGCTTCGGAAGAGGGCTCAGCAGAACAGGTCAGACCTGTTGCGAGTGGACAGTGATGATGATGAACTGCATGGTGACTCACCAGTACCTGGGCAGGAGGAAGAGGATTCTGCAGTGATTCCCCCTAAACATGAATATTTCATCAACAATTCTCTGCCCATAGAGGGTAACCATAAAGAATATGAAGGAGAACATATTGCTGGACCTTCTTTCCATGGGGACGAAATTGAAAATGCAGGTGAGTGCAGACATCTACCAAACCAGATGCCTCTGTATTCAACTGCAGAGAATATAGCACATGTCTACAACCAAAATGAGTCGCGAGCATCATTTGACGGCTGACACAATGGTGCTCGTGCTCCTAAAGGAGTTCAGTGTGCTGAGTTTTCGCCGAATCATGCTACAAGAAACCTTGGGAACCAAGGTGCATCTATGTAGATGTTGTACAGAGAGGATATGTCGAATAATCTGGAGTGCAACCACAAGTTATGTAAAAAGAACTGTGAGCAGCAATCTAGTAATGCATAGCCAGAACTTCTGCAGAAGCTTGAATATGACATCTACTTCAGACTGTTGCTCTGCTCGACTGGAATTCTGCTCTGAGATGCTGTGATGTGCCGTGGCTCATGTAGCTGAAACATCCGGCCACTTATCCATTAAGAGTCTGTTTGGATCAGCTAAAGTTGAGGGCTATTAGTATTTATATTTTTGCTAAAGTTTTTGAGTCTTGGCTAAAGTTTAGCTCACCCTATTAGTACTCCTGTTTGGATGGGCTAGTGCTAAAGTTTAGCATTTTTGGACATTAGCACTTGGATCCAAACACCCCTAAGTGAACAGGGATAATGGAAGCCTCATGGAGATGTACATTCTTCAGCATGTCGAGCCTTTTTGCTGCATTTTGTGAAGTGCATATGGAGCCAAACTGAGTGCTCGTTCACGGGGTTTTTGTTTCTCCCCCTCATTCGTTGAATTAATACTGTTGTATGTGCAATCAATTGTGCTGTGTCCATGTAAAAAGCCATTATTCGAGGGATGCCCAATGTATTCATTTCCAGATATTGTAACAGCACGTTATAAAGTTGCTGTTATCCGGGTGATTTGACGCTTTGTCAAGCGGCTTTTCTTTTTTGCTTTGCTCCTGGCTGTCGGTGGTCGCTTGTGTTTATAGGCCAGCAACAAGCTAAAAGTATTCATATGGCTTCTACTGGATAAAAAAGGAAGGAACACAAGATTAATAGAAATGACCGCAACTGTGGGCTATGCCACGCTCAGACAGTGAAAACAGCGTCTTTTCTTTGATTCAACATGTTGGCAACACACGGGGATCTACCCTTCTATGATATGATATGATGATACAGGATAAGCAAGACTTTCAACATCTCTTCTTCATGGATGCTGATTTTGTATTGGATTGAGAATTTAAACTTTTGCTATTTTTAGTCCTCTTTCTTGCTGTATGTCTAGTGTTTTTCTTTTCCGTTGGGCTCCCGTCCTTGTACATTTTGCTCCTTCCTTTTATTTATAATATAATGGGGACTCCACT
Source organism: Panicum hallii (assembly GCF_002211085.1). Taxonomy (NCBI): domain Eukaryota; kingdom Viridiplantae; phylum Streptophyta; class Magnoliopsida; order Poales; family Poaceae; genus Panicum; species Panicum hallii. Next base: position 59,152,534 of record NC_038050.1, on the reverse strand, counting down.
ACTGTTTCTGCTAAAAAAAAGCGAAATCTATTAGATAGTGACACCGTTGCCCTCTGATTGAACGATCGCCTTCTCTATTTCGAAGGGTGAGTCCAAAGATGAGCTGCAGTTTTTTTTTTTCAGGTGTTACTCGTTACACTAGTCAGCATATATAGCTATACCAATGCGTCTTGCAGTGTCACCACACACTATGGCAGCATGGTGCAGAAGCTTCCTCTTACAGAGAAGTTGAAATTATCCCATCTCATTCTCTCTTCTTCTCAATGACAACCCCATCCTCTTTCATTCTTTTATTTTTCGTGATAGCATGCCAACTGAAATAAGGTCAGATTGCCAGTGAGATGAGGCTATGATGGTGCGCGCAAGATAGATGCAAGAAAAAGATTGAAGCCTTTTTCTGAAGAGTGTAACCCAAGCATAGCTGTTGTGAATGTGATCTTGCTCGCTAACCTTTATTTTAATTTCTTTGGGAAAGTTTGCTTAGTAACTAATCAACCATCCAAAAAATTACAATAAAAAAACATCTAGAATATCGGGATACTCTTTAGTCCCTTTTCTCCAGGCCAATGCTACACTGAACAATTAGCCAAAAATAACATAGAAAACCAAGTTTGTCGGTCAACAGTTCTGGCTTCTGGTTGCCAATTTACTTGGTCAAACCTTCAGGAGTTTCTCTCTTGGCCAGTAACTAGCTTGAGCTACACATAGACAGTACAAGTGTCAAGGAGTGAAGGGAGCAGATTTCTGAACACACATTTGCTGCGGATCTGGATCTCTACAAAAATAGACTGGCCACGCTGCTGCTCTGGCTCAACAGCCTCAATTGCTTCAGCTGGAGGTTGAGGGCATGCGTTCTTTTGGTGAGCACAGGTCTAGTGCAACCAGAAATAGGAAGTTCTCTGCGCACCCCTCAAATCTCATAAATAGTTTCTTTCTCACTCTCATTTTTTTCGTTTTCTTTTTCTAGAGACACCTACCATTCTGTGAATCTGCTCATTTCTTCCAAAATTGGTTTAAGACGTGTCTGCCCATCCCAAGAAAGTCAGGAATACCAATAGACACCAGTAGTGTTTTCTAAAGCTGATTTGCTCCAGTTTACCATACTATGGATTATGGAACCGGAAGCCGGCTTCACTTTTTTTTCCGAACACGTAGGCGAGCTGTGTATCTTTGTATTCAGAAAAGTTTCTTGCTTGCTGCTGTCCCCTTATCTTTTCTTTTCTTTTATTTTATTTTTACCCATTGTTTCTGTTAAGGTGGGTCACAATTCATTCCTTGTGTCAGGTGTGTGTCGCATAAAGAGAAAAGGAGAAATGATAGATGGAAAGGGAGAGGTCGATAGACCTGCTTGTTGCTTCAATCTTTGCCTAATTTAATCAACCGCCAGCATCAGGAGAATGCAGTCCTTGTGCCAGTTAACTGCCACTGCTTGTTATGAATTCTAACCGGTAAAAAGGCTAGCATAAACCATGTACTCTTAAAATCAGATACAGAGGCAACAAATCAAAATAATGAGCAGATTCATGTGATAGTTGAAGATATTATTGACTGAACTCAAAGTGAGAAAGGTAATGCCGAGCCAAATTGAAAGCCTTTTCATTCTATCAGGTCAGTTCGTTTCTCCGATTTCAGAAGATCAAATGCTTATTGTTTGTTATTACTCTCTGCGTATGAAGAAGACCAAAAGGACCTAGTAAAAAGAATAGCTTGAAAAAGCTTGCTGAACTATCAAGTTGCATTGTTTATTACCCCCAAGCTCACTTCTAACTTGAAACTCCAAAGAATCAATTGAATCCGAGTCAGTACATACCCAATGCAACCAGCCATGCTTCAATTCTCAGCTCCTGGAGCTGGCAGGTTGAGATCAAGAAACCCATCAGCGATCATAGGCTGCTCGGCTTCATCGATGCCAGCGTCTCCGTCAGCATGTGCACGCTCGTAGAGCTCGCCGGCGATCGAGTGCGACCGCTTGTGCCCGCCGAGCGCTTGCCCTGACCCAAACACTTTGAAGCAGATGGGGCACTCGAACTTGATCGCTTTCTGCGGCTTTGCCTTCAAGGCCACCACCGCCGTGGTATGCGCAACGTCTGTGGCGTAGTCGGTGTCCGGCGACGCAGTGTTGAACGACGCGTTGGTCTCGACGCTCAGCTCGGCCTGATCGGGCGGGACCTTGGCGATGCTGCAGTTGCTATTGATGCGCTTGTGGCTGGCGCGGTGGCCGCCGAGCGCCTGGTAGGACTGGAAGGCCCTGCCGCAGCCGGGGCACTCGTACCGGCCCCGCTTCTCGTCGCCGGCGAGGCTGCGATTGGGCTTCCTCTTGTTGGTCTTGGTGCTGATCTCGACGTCGGCGTACTGGAAGAGAGCAGAGGCGTCGTCGGAGTCGGTGTCGTGGTGGTAATCCCGCCTCCTCCTGTCCTTCTCCGGCGAGTACTCGGCGCCTGTAACCGTGGAGTCCCGGCGGTGCAGGATGTCGCGCGACAGCATGATGAGGCAGAGCGCGACGTCCTCCGGCTCCTTATCGAACGCAGGTGGCGGCGCGGGGGCCGGCACGCGCATTGAGCGCCGCCTCCGCCTCGGCGCCGGCATCAGGCCGACAGCCGGCTCAGTCGGGATCAGCATGGCGTCCTCCTGCTCCCGCTCCGCTTCCACCTCCATGCCAGCTCCGGGAGCATGGCGGCGCTCGTGGCCCACCTCCGGAGCGCATGGCGAGAGCAGCTCGCCGTGGCCGCACTCGTCCTGGCGACCGCCGCTCTCGTCGCCGCCATCGAGGCCCGAGAGCCGTCGCGTCTTCTTGGGGTTCTCCCTCAACCCATAACCTCCGGCGCCCGGAACCATCAGGCAATCCGAGCCCCGCCGTTGCTGCTGCTGCTGCTCCTCGCCATTGTCATCGGCATCGTCCTCCACGGCCGTCTCCACCTCGGCCAGGGAATGCGACCGCATGTGGCCGCCCAGCGATCGGCCGCAGGGGAAGCCCTTCCGGCACACCTTGCAGCTGTGCCGAGTGGCGCTGCTACTAAGCACAGCCGCATCGCCCATGGTGGTGGTTCAGGATGGATCGATGGAACGGATCACCAAGATGTGAAACTAAAATTAAGCAGCTTGATCGCGTCGGATCAAGATCGATCAACCAAGAAAGCTACAGAAGTAGGCAAGAGTGGAAGGAGAAGAGGTCAAGTGAAGAAGATGATGAAGAAGCTCGAGGAGGGATCCATGCATTGCCCGCGGATGATCGAGCTTGCGAGGGGAAGCTGCTAGGTGAGGAGGAGCAGCTAAAGTAGCAGTAGATGGGAGGAGGGGAGGAAGTCAGGAAGCAGCAGAGGAGGGAGGAGGAGGAGGAGGTCATGCTTCGTATGCGCGGTTGGTTGGGCAGGAGAAATCTCTGCTGAGCATGCAACCAAGCAAGCAAAATTAGCAAACTGACAGGAGAGAGAAAACGAATCACAAGCCCACATACACAGCTGTGTAGCTGGCAATGCAAGCCATGGATGGGAACGACGGGAGTGCCGCCGTGTCTGGTACTGCCAGGGCCGGGTTTCTTTCGCCGGGCCTTCGAAACAAGCACGGAGATAAGGGAGATGCTAACCGTCGGGCAGTTTGATCCTTAAAGAAAAGTTAAACTTGAGTTTACGAAACTTTTAATGTATGAGATTAGCACTGTATTAGGAGATGGATGGCCGAGATGAGGAGGGAGAAAGCAAACCAATAGGAGCGTGACATATGTCACAATTTGATGAGATGCTATTGTAATGATAATTAATTTTGAATATCAAACTTGAAAATGTACCTTTCTTTTAGATTGTATGTTTTGAAATCCATTCCAACCACCATGTTATGTAGAATAACAATTGAGATCCAATATGTGTTTAATTTTCTTATTTAGCTCTTTTTTTAAAAAAATCTACATTTGAATTGTACTCTTTCAATCTTTTTGGATGTACTACTTCAATATTTTGAATGCACTATTTTAAGGTTTCAATAAAATTTTGAACTAGTTTATTTGAAATGTTGAGTGAATTAAGATTCATTGATTGTTGTTCAAGTTTTTAAAATATGAAACAATATAATTTATAAGATTGTAACCAATATAGTTATATAGATTGGAATGGAAAAAAAAACAAATACAAAGAGGGGAAATATATAGCTTGGTCTGTATTGTGGTCCATTATGGATGGGCTGCAATAGCTAGGCCAAGGGGGCTTATATGGGCCTAGTGATGTATAAGCAATCGTCAATAATTCAATATACTGCTAGCGTGTATGGTGTTTGATACAACAATTAGAAGTCCAAATTTTGTTTTAGACTTCTCATACCAAGCAATTTATTATAAATGGGCGTGGATGTACGTCTAGACCATCCAAATTCAAGTCACTATTGAGGAAATTTTGTGTGCCTATTTTTATAAAAGCCTCCTAGTTCCTCCTAGATTGATTTTTAAGAATATATTATTTCAAACAGAGAGTGTTACAAAGTTGAAAGTATGTACCATGACAAGTGTAGTAACATCAGCATTATTCTATCAATCTATAAATCTATAACCTTTTGTTTTTGATGATTAAAGCTAAAAAAGCTCGACTTATGATAAAGCTAAATAGACAGAGAGGGTGATGTGTAGGATCGGAGGGGGTGTAAATTCAGGTGATGTGTAGGGGGAAGAAAAGAGAGATGTGAGATAGAGAGGGTGTGGTCTTGCGGGAAAATAGTCTAAGGGCATTACAGCATAAGTTGCTCCGCCATGAGGATTAAATAGATGTGTTAATGCAAATTGGTGGATAAATAAGCCCATTTTCTTTGCCACCTCCCCTGAATCATTTTACACAAACTTAAACATCTTATCCACTTTTTAAGCAGTTTGTGCTTTACGAGGTGGTGAAAAACATTTTTTAAAATATAGTGCAGTGTGTACACACAGTCCTATAAACGCACACATCCATATGTCAGTTAAGAGATTGGATTCACGTATCTTAAGATTGATGAAATCACAAATATTTTTAACAAGCATATTATCTACCATCAGAATAATAACTCTATTTATTGCTATAATAAATCTACGATGATACGAGTGCACATGTTAAGTTTAAGCCTCGAACTCGAGTAGACACTAGATATGTTACACCATAAGAAATTTAACCATAGCTCACGTCCCTGGTACAAAACAGGTAACACGCCCTAATGATATAAAATTTTGGTTTGTCAAATTACTACTTTCAACTACTATGAGTTTCATTGCCAATTAATTCACATTCTTTACAGAAAACTAAAGATCCATGAATGACGAAGTATAAGTATTTTGAGCTTGTCCCGAGTCGATCTATTCTTTGACTAAGTTTGTGGAAAAAAAATTTAGAATCATTAGACTCGTTATAAGTATATTTTTATGGTCTGATGTAGTAGTTTTGGTCAGGCTTAGAATAGTTTGTCTCCGCCTCAATAAACACGGACAAGACAATATGTGAATTATGGTAGGATTCTCATTTTGAGATTTTGATTAGCTTGATCACCGCTCTCGACGCCACATCGCAGCTTCCGGCCGCCCTGCCGACCTGGTTGCGGGGGTCCCTCTCCCCTGACCCCTGGGCCCTGTCCGCGGGGTCTGGGTCTCCCGTCATCCCAGGACAAAGCCGCGGTCTTGGCTCGGCAGCCGAGACGAGCAGCCCGTTGCCTTTGGCCTGGCTGGGCTTGCTTTCCATCCTGTTGCGCGGCGCAGGCGCGGTGCGGTTGGCCACACACACAGGCCAGACGCGACGAGACGAGACGACCCCTCTTCTCCTCTCTTTTGACCGCCACCGCCCACCCAGCTCCCACCCTCTCCACTGTCGCCGCTCCTCTCCTCGTCTCCCTCGGTCCCTCCCCCTCCCCCTCCCTCGTCGAGGCGCCGGCTCCTATGATCCGCCCCCGCTGCCCCCCGCCGCGGGCCTCCTGATCCGCGCCCCGACCCGAGGAAGCGGACCCCGACCGAGATTCCGAGGCCCCAACCCCCGCCCAGCGCCTGGCAGATTCACCCCGGGGCGGCGCCTCGATTCGGTCCGCCCCCGCTGTCCGCGGTAACGAGTCGATCGGCTCCTCACCCCTTGCAGCGCGCCTCGTCTTTCCTTTCTCCCGCGTTGACGCTACGAGGTGTTCGCGGCTCTCTGCAGCATCTGGTTGGGGGCGCTCCGGCGCGGCGCTTCCCGTCCCTGGAGATGTCCGCCGTCCAGGAGCAGTTTGAGATCAAGTTCCGGCTGCCCGACGGCACCGACATCGGGCCCAGGCGCTTCCCGCCGGCGTCCACCGTCGCCACGCTCAAGGAGACCATCATCGCCCAGTGGCCCAAAGGTGAGCGAGCCCCCCCGCACGCGCTTTCCCTTCCTTACGATGCCAGCGCCGTGTAGTTTCTTAGCACCGGTGAGTGGCGCGGGAGCTGTGCGATCGGTGTTGGCGCGCCCGTCGCTTTCTCGGGTCGGATTCCGCCCCTGGGACGCCCACCATCTAGTTTGGAATCTTGAGGTGTACTGCACTGTGGCGTCGCCGTCAGCAGCGGCCACCAATCGGTCAGTTCAAGGACTAATAATTGTGGCATTGTGTCCCCACCAAAATGTGAACCAGTATATTTTTATCAAAGTAATCTGTTGAGCTTGCTGCCAATCACATTAGCTTGGGGCTACCATTGCTGGAACCTTTAGTGCTCGATGTTTGCTTGATGTACTGATGTGTTTGTATCGAAATGAATCTCTTCTGTTTCTTGCCTAACGTGTATGTATGGTACAGCAAAATGATCGATCCAAATTAACTTTTGAGTGACGGTGACAGTGATAGGAGCTTAACACATGGAGAAAGTTAGAGCTGCAGAAAGTAGAGGAGGAGACCTTACATTTTAATTTTAAGTAGAGGGAGGAGTTCCTTGGACTGTATGAAGCCATATGCCCAGGATAGCAGTTCTATATTTCCTCGGGGCAGCTGAGAAAGTACAGTTGACATAAGAAACTGTTGCATTTTTAACTAGTTATTAATTTTCTGATTTGCACGTGTTTTACTACTCTTTTTGTACCACTCCTAGTGTTAGCAGTTTGCACATGACTTCTTGTGATGCTGAATACAGTTGAAACAGAAGGACATCATAATAAGCTGCTGGTTGAACTCCAAGTCTAGTAAGCTGCTCGTATGGTTTCCAATTAGCAAAATACATGGGTAGCAGATTGTGGCTAAAACGGTGAGAAAATTTCAGAGGAGATAAAGAGTGTATAAGAATCAAGTATGTTGGACTTTATTCCCTTTGTAGCAAGTATCCACAACTTTGATGAAATGTGACACCAGAGTAATGGTGGTTGTAACCTCAGCCTTGAACACAGAACCACACGATGATAGAAGGATTGTGTCAGACCAATTTGATTGGTTGCAACTTCCCAACTACTCTTGTTTTCTTTTAAGGTTGTCCTTTAGGGCTAAGGCTAGACTCTGCTTGAAACAAAAGGACATCATGATAAGCTGATACAGGTTATCATGTGTGTTAAACTGCCTGTATGGTTTCTGATTAGAAAAATACATGGAGAACAAGTGGTGTTTAAAACAAGAGCAAATTGCAGTGAAGGAACGGGGCATATAATAATGTGAGTGTAAATTCTGTTTGTAGCAAGTATTCACTGTTTTTTTATGAAATACCACAGCAGAATGAGGGTGGTTCAGTGGTTGTACCCTCAGCATTGAAAACAAAACCACACCATATTAGAAGGATATTATGTTAAGCTAATTTTATTGATGGCAACTTTTGCTTAACTGCTCTTGTTTTCTTTTGAAGAAATAAATGGTCAGTTGTTCTTAAGGGCTAAAGGCTAGGCTATTGGTTGTCTGCTCGAACATTTATAGAACTGTTTTTTTGGATCAGTAACGAGGTGCTTTGATCTAGCCAGGCACAAGTTTTTATGATTGTTTGAGATCAAGCTAATTAATGAGTAAAGACTGACTGTACGCCAGGGTTTAAGAAGAATAACCATCATAATAGGCAGAAGTGCTAGCTTTTACAGCCGTTTATTGCCGTAATGCTCCAATTAATACGTATTACAGCAACTTAAGCACTGCATATATGTAAATCACTCACTGCAAATGCTTAGTGGCTTCTGCTTCCAATTGAAGCCCAGGATCGTTGACAACAACAAACTACTAATAGTTACTTTTGTGAATCTTAAGCAGAGTGAAAAAGCGTGTGTTCTCTAGACTACTAATTATATGTGGTCCTACAGAAGTACTTGTGCTTCTAGTGTCTAGCAGCACATGAAGCAACAAAAGCAGGTTCTGCTGTTTAATTTCTAGAATTAACAAGTACGTTTGTCATATCTATTTCTACCAACAAGACAAAATTTACATGCGCACAATTTACATGTCTTTATCGCATAATGTTCAAGAGCTGAGTATATATCAGTAATTTCAGTTGTAACATGGGATACTGTCACATGATCAGTTCTCCTCTGTAAGCCTGCTGTAGACCTACTTTTAGCAGGTGATATCTGATTGCTACTGGAACTGGTGTTGAACCTGCTTATTTTGTAGTGAGATTTGTCTGGAATGCTCTGATGCCAATACTCAGGGATGCTATCCTGAATTAGTTGCTTTTCTTAGGAAACTGAGAAGTAGTAGCTTATCTTAAATTTGAATCTTGGTTCTTTTTATGATTATCAGTGTTTGCTATTGTATCTGTTTGCTATAACAATTTGCTACTGTGAAACTGCGCTATTGTTAGTTTGTGTTGAGCATAAACATACTCATTTTCAGAATAAACTCAGTTGTTACTTGTTAGCTCATCATTATTGATATACATATCCTTGCAGACCTCTGCATCTTGCCTGCTAACTAGATAGTATATACTTGATATTTCTGCTTTTTAAATACCTGACATAACTTAATGTGGCCATTTAAATGAGTTATCTCACAGCTGGCCATTATATGACGTACTTTTACATGGTTAGTTAGAGTGGAGTGATAAAAGCAAAACCTAATTTTAAAGTTCCATGGTTCTAGTCGAATAATGGCTTAGAACAAAGGGATCATGCTACCAATCTTCTAATCTGATAATACTCTCGAGCCAGAGTGAATCTCTAGGAAAATTTTCTAGTGCCATCCGCCCATTCTATCCTACTATCTCTTGGACAGTAGATAGGGGAACCCAATTTAGAGGCTGTTTGCTTTGTGGCCTAAAGCGCCGCACCGTGCCTAAGGTGCGGCGGCCGATTCGGCCGCCACACCTGCGGCGCGGGATGTGCGGCGCGGTGTGGCGCCGTAGGCCACAAACCAAACAGCCCTTTAGTGCTGCATGGCTAAGCTATCCTATCCTTTTATCCCTTTCTCTTGCTGGATGTGTTCACTTCCATTAGCTGTTTCAAATTGAATATACTCAATCTAGTGCTGTGTCTCTGTACACCACCAAACTGCAGTCGACTTCCCTTCAGTACTTGTTATCTTATTCTGTTAAGCTTGTTTGTAGTGTTCTTACTGTTCCTTCTCAACAGATAAGGAAAAAGGTCCAAGGACTGTGAACGATGTTAAGCTTATTAATGCTGGGAAGATATTGGAGAACAACAAAACCCTGTCAGAATGCAAAAGCCCGATCTGTGACTTCTCTGGGATGACAACGATGCATGTCGTTGTCCGTGCACCGACTTCAGGCAAACAGTCTGGTAACTTTTCTTCCTTTTGCAAGGCCATGTAGCTTCTTTCTGTCACATGTCCTTGAATATGATTTGTAATCTGTGTGCTGATTACAGATAAAAGAGCAGCAAAGAAAGCGAAAGATTTCAGGTGCGGTTGTGCCATCATGTGACAGCATTGTGAATAGTAGCAAAAAAATGTGGCTATTTCAGTTCCTCCCCCCTTTTTTCCACTCTCGCTAGAGTGTTGTATTATGTTCGAGGCGCTTCTCCTTTTATTTCCTTTCGATGTACCGCGGGCAAGCTGCCGCTGCTGCAGTTATTCACCCTTTAATCATGAGTTGCGTCAAGTACAAAAATCTGAAGGATGTTGGCTGTTAACTGCCCTTGTCTTGAGTTATGACGAGCACACAGTTTGAAGGCAGTCATTAGTGTCTAATTTACAAGATCCATCTTATGCAATTTTGCATGGTTTCACATTCTCTTCTATATATGCCACCCTGGTGACTTGTGTTTAATGTATGCCTGACATGCTAGATGAACTTTACGCATTCAATTGATCAGTTATTCAATTTCCACCTTTTACTACTGAAACCAATTTTAATCTGGTAAGTGATCTTCCTCTATCCTTTTGCTGGCTATATCCTCTGAAGTTACGACGACTATGTTTGTAATTATTGTCGCATCACACAATTTGACACCAGCCATCAGTCATTTCCTGTTGATCTCATTCTGCAACAATCACCATGAGGCTGTAAAGCCCCATGTGGCATAAAAAATGCATCAGGTGACCAGATGCACTACAATAACACAAACTGATGGTTATATTAGCCGAACTGTTTGAAGCCTTTCTTCAGTGATTACCTGTCCGGTAGCAAGAGTTGATTTCCAGGATTTATGCTGTCGAACTTTGTTAAACTGCAGTTATCTTTCTGAATCTTTAGACTGAATGAAATTGCTATGCATAGATTTCCCTTGGGTAAGTCCGTACTCTTCCTTCTGAGCTGTTTGTCGACTGTGTACCAGTGGAGTAGGAATGATCTACTAGTACAGTAGCGTGTTTTTTTTGTGGCCAGAAAATGCAGAAATAAACGCTTTTCTTTGTGCAAAAAACGTGCACTCCTTGCTTGGGATTTCGGAACGCAACAAAAAAACAGGCACGCTGCGCCAGGGCACACGGAGAGCAGCCTGGCGGGACTGGAGCAACTCGGTCACCGAGCCCATCGGCGCAGATCCCGGCCGCCCAGCGCGAGATCCGACGGCACCGCGCGCGCACAGCGCGCCCCCCACACCCCCTTCCCTTCCAGGCCTTCCCCCTATCATCATCTTCCTTTCGCCTCGTCGTCTCCACGGCCTCCTGGTTCCCACCTGAACCTCCCAGAACCTCCGTCTCCGCGCCGCGACGCCGCACGCCGCCTTCCTCGTCCCCGGCCCCGCACGACCGATTTATACCCTTCCGCCCCGCCGCATACCATCATCTGTTCACTCCGCTACTCAATCCAGAGTTCCGTCCAGTCTTCCAGACTCCGAATTGATCCCCTCCGAACCTCTGATAAACCGTCGGGGGAGTGTGTTACCGCCCCCGCAGGGCCCCGCCATGGCCGCCGCGCCGCCGATGTCCGCCGACGTCCTCAGCTTCCTCCCGTCCTCCTCGGCCTCCGCGCCCGCCGGCGCCGCCGCGCCGACGCCGGTCGTCGCCGCGGCGTGGGGCGCGGCGAGGGCGCGGTCGGTGAGGGGTAAATCGGTGCTCAGGATGGCGAGAGGAGGAGCTGGCCTGGTTGCGGTGGTTGGGAGAAGGCCCCGCCGGCTGCCTCTCTCCGTGCGGTGCGACGCCACCAGCCGGGACGGAAGGGTACGGACACCACTTGCTCGCCTGCCTTTTTATATTCGGCCCGATTTGGGCACCATTTTCTTCTTCTTTCATTTGAAAGAATAATGACATGTTCAGTTTTCAATTCCGATGTCACATTCTTCGTATGCACTTTTCAGAAAATCAATGCATTTATTTACATCAGATTTCTATTAAAGAGAAGTGTTTTTCACAGCCTTATAGTACTTACGTATGCTTTTTTGAAGAGCCAGCAAATTCTACAGCTAAATCATTGGTTATCTACTTGGCTAACAGATTACACAACAAGAGTTCACCGAGATGGCATGGCAATCAATTGTATCATCTCCTGAGGTGGCCAAGGAGAGTAAACACCAGATTGTGGAGACTGAACATCTGATGAAATCCTTGCTGGAGCAAAGGAATGGGCTTGCCCGGAGGATCTTTTCCAAGGCGGGAGTCGACAACACAAGGCTTCTTGATGCTACAGAGAAGTTCATCCAGAGACAGCCTAAGGTAGTTTATCCTGAACACATTTCGATAATGTTTATATCCAAATGAAGTTTACCTTCCAGAAGGCAGTACATCTTGCCGACTATGAACTGTTACGAGCATATCACAAGTCACAGCATGAAAAATGCATTTTATTTCACTTCACTGAACCAACATTCTTTTTTTTTGTCTCACTATATATTGCTTGGAACTAAAAAAAATATATCTTCCTGTGAGAGTTTTTTAAGTTCTGTTCAATGATTCAGGTATTAGGTGAAGATCCTGGTTCCATGTTGGGGCGGGACTTGGAAGCTCTGATACAAAGAGCAAGGGACTTCAAGAAAGAGTATGGTGATTCATATGTCTCAGTTGAACATCTAGTCCTTGGCTTTGCCGAAGATAAGAGGTTTGGGAAACAACTATTCAAGGATTTTCAGATTACCGTGAAGACCTTGAAATCGGCCATTGAATCAATCAGAGGGAAGCAAAATGTAATTGATCAAGGTATGGGCCTTCTGTGTCGCCTTAATGCTTGAAAAGATTGTAACAGTGTCAGAATAAGATTTATTCTCCCTGCTATAGCAACACTGACATTAGAATGCTTGGACCTCATTTGTTTCCCTGTTTGTGCCCTAATAAAATTACATGATGTATTTTCTTGTATTCTGCATGATGAAACAGGGGAAGTAATGCAATGCGTGCTGAATTAGTAGCGAACCTTTCATGCATATTATACTTACTAGATATGAAAATTTTCACCTGAAATTATTAATTTTCAATAGATCCTGAGGGCAAGTACGAAGCTTTGGAGAAGTATGGAAAGGACCTGACAGCTATGGCACGCCAAGGGAAGCTTGATCCAGTTATTGGAAGGGATGATGAGATTCGAAGATGTATACAGATTTTATCGCGGAGAACTAAGAACAACCCGGTTTTGATTGGTGAACCTGGTGTAGGAAAAACGGCCATAGCTGAAGGGTAGGTCAACAGTACATTTTACACAGCATCTCACCAAGTATTGAAACAGCTCCACTAACTTGATTTTTGTTCCTTGTTTAGGCTTGCTCAGAGGATTGTACAAGGAGATGTCCCTCAAGCTCTGACAAACCGTCAAGTAAGTTATTCATTAATGTATTATGTTCTGCGTCATACAGACATCAGATGTGGTGTATAAATTATTGGAAACCTTGCTTCACATAATTCTTTTTCATCATGGTTCTGGAATACATTGCACAGAGGTGGCGCTTGTTGGCTCCCAACTAAATATATCAAATTAAATCTCAGTTGCCATTATGACAATTTTTCATGCTGCAACTAACATCTGAATGGTTCATTTGTGATTTGTACATAGGTTGTTGACTTGTTCAATTTCTTTGACCTTTAAGTTACTAGTATAATGTTAACGTTTAATGTCCACAAATACATTCTGTACATGCATTTTACATGGAGATTGAAATATCTTGGAAGTTGCTGAGTCCTTTATATCATGGGCAATTTCTGCGATGTATCTTTAGACGTTTTAATCATTTTCAGAAGTATTCAGTTATCACAAAACATCTTGATACTAGTTTACGAAACTTATTGTTTGTTTGAGTGCACCATCTACTGATCTTGGAAGTATTTGTGTTATCTGAACTGTAAACTATTGTACTTTCTGTAGCTAATTTTTTAGAATTTAACCTGTCAATTGTTAACTTTGTTTTCTTTTAAACAGCTCATTGCACTTGATATGGGTGCTTTGATTGCTGGTGCAAAATATCGTGGAGAATTTGAGGATAGGCTAAAGGCTGTTCTCAAAGAAGTTACAGATTCTGATGGACAGACCATTCTTTTTATTGATGAGATTCACACAGTTGTTGGAGCAGGTAACTATATGTAGGATGCTCTGTCGTTTCTTTGATTATTAGATCTTTTCTGCCTCACATTTAATTAATTTCAAGTGAAATCATTTTAGTTGGTAATACTATTATTTGTTTTTTTTCAAAAATATTATTTGTGTTTTTTCAAAAAAATATTATGAATAACAAATTTACCTTGGTGATCCCTTGGTAGGAGCCCCAGTATTTGAGACCATTATTGTATTTAAAAAAAATTATACATCCTTAGTCCCTTGTAGGGCCTCAGTATTTGACACCATATTTAATTGCTCTGAGTTGAGCCTGCGCTATAGCCATATTGTTTGCATAATCCCATCGTCATCTCGCACCAGCCATTGAACTCATGCTAATGCCACTTGGGCTGGCATTTGCACACTCTGATATCATTTAACTTGAGGGTGTTAGGCCACCTATTTTTCTTTATTTTTTTCAGAATTATATTCATAATGGGTTTCCTGTATGAAACGGTACTATGTGGTAAAACTGTAAAAGATCTAGGGATGGGTACTAGGTTTGTAGGTTGTACTGGGTTGGTGGTAAAAGTAGATGCCCTAGGGCGAACTATACTCCTTGTGATTCAAAATACTTGTTGTTTTTGCCTTCTTTACGATTTTCAAAATATTTCTTGTCCAGTCTTATCCATCATTATTTTAGGAAATTTATGAATGTTTTCATCTTATTCCAGGTGCCACAAATGGTGCAATGGATGCTGGTAATCTTCTCAAACCAATGCTTGGGAGAGGAGAGCTACGTTGTATTGGTGCAACAACACTTGATGAATACCGCAAATATATTGAGAAAGATCCAGCACTAGAGCGGCGCTTCCAACAAGTTTATGTTGATCAGCCTTCAGTTGAAGATACAATCTCAATACTACGGGGACTACGAGAGAGATATGAACTGCACCATGGTGTACGCATATCTGACAGTGCCCTTGTGGCTGCAGCTGTTCTTTCAGACCGTTATATCAGTGGACGATTCTTGCCTGACAAAGGTGATTTATCTGACTCAATACCATTCTTACTCGAAGCTAGTAACCTGCTAGATGCTGATGAGCTATTACTACTGCAAGATGTGGTCTTTCTAATAGGAGGTTATTCTTCGTTGCAGCAATTGATCTGGTTGATGAATCAGCTGCCAAGCTGAAAATGGAGATAACATCAAAACCTACTGCACTGGATGAGATCGATCGTTCTGTCCTGAAGCTTGAGATGGAGCGTCTCTCACTTACAAATGATACAGACAAAGCATCAAAGGACAGACTATCCCGTCTTGAAGCAGAACTATCACTCTTGAAGGATAAACAACGTAAATTGACTGAGCAGTGGGAGCATGAGAAGTCGGTGATGACTAAAATTCAATCTATCAAAGAAGAGGTAAAATTGACTTCTCCACAAAGATTTGCTATATGATTGATAAATGGAGCAGACAACTGACTTACATTTACTGTTGCAACAGATTGACAGGGTAAATGTGGAGATACAGCAGGCAGAACGTGAGTATGATCTCAATCGTGCTGCTGAACTGAAGTATGGCAGTCTGAATGCCTTGCAGCGCCAGCTTCAAACAACAGAGAATGAGCTAGATGAATATCAGAGTTCAGGAAAATCTATGCTAAGGGAAGAGGTGACTCAAGATGATATAGCAGAAATAGTGAGCAGGTGGACAGGTATTCCAGTCTCTAAACTAAAGCAATCCGATAGAGAGAAGTTGCTGTATCTGGAGGAAGAGCTGCACAAGCGTGTTGTTGGTCAGGACCCTGCCGTAAAAGCAGTTGCAGAAGCTATTCAGAGATCCAGAGCTGGTCTGTCTGACCCGAACCGTCCTATTGCCAGTTTCATGTTCATGGGACCTACAGGAGTTGGCAAAACGGAGCTAGCAAAAGCCCTTGCCGCTTTTATGTTTAACACTGAGGAAGCTGTTGTAAGGATTGACATGAGTGAGTACATGGAGAAACATTCAGTCTCAAGATTGATTGGTGCTCCCCCGGGTTATGTTGGGTATGAAGAGGGTGGTCAGCTAACAGAGGCTGTTCGCCGGAGGCCATATTCTGTTGTTTTGTTTGATGAGATTGAGAAGGCTCATTCAGATGTCTTCAATGTTTTCCTTCAAATATTGGATGATGGTAGGGTTACTGACTCCCAAGGCCGAAAAGTGAGCTTCACCAACACTATCATTATCATGACATCCAACGTTGGGTCGCAGTACATACTAAACATGGATGATGAAGGTGGATCATCTGATTCAGGCTATGAGAACATAAAGAAGAGGGTTATGGATGCTGCAAGATCGGTATTCCGTCCCGAGTTCATGAATCGTGTAGATGAGTACATTGTTTTCAAACCTCTCGAGAGAGAACAGATCAACAGCATCGTCAAATTACAGGTAACTTTTTGTACTTCTGCAGGGTTCAATTTTAGTACATCTCAGAACATTTTGCATCTACAAATACCTCAGCTGGAATAATAAGATAGTAAAAACAACCGTGTTACAAGATTGATGGTGCCATATGAGAATGCCAATGATAAACTATACTCATCTTTCTACTGGATACTGATCATATGTTGTATTATCTTGCTTTGGTTCTTCCTGTGATGCAGCTGGCAAGAGTACAAAAGAGGATTGCTGACCGCAAGATCAAACTTGAAGTCTCACCAGGAGCAATCGAATTCCTAGGAAGCCTTGGGTATGACCCGAACTATGGCGCAAGGCCAGTGAAGCGGGTGATTCAACAGTATGTGGAGAATGAACTCGCAAAGGGCATCCTCAGAGGTGATTTCAAGGACGAAGACAGCATCTTGGTAGACACTCAGGTTACAGTGCCATCGAATGGCCAGCTTCCACAGCAAAAGCTTGTTTTTCGGAAGGTGGGTGAGGAATCGAAATCCGCTGCTGAAGGCGAGAAATTCTTGCCGGCCATCTGATGGAGTACCATTGCAGTTTACAGATTATGAGCAATAAAATGTACATATAAGTGTGTTCCTTCTGGGCATAGAAGAGTAAGAATTCCTATTTGTCTTCTACTGCACACTAAGCGAAAGTTTATGCTGATTAGCGGTTTATGTGCTGGTTCTGCCAAGAATTTTTGGGCCAGTGACAGTCAAGTGTATTCACTAGCCTGTCCGTCCTTTGATGTAGTGCTGAGTGCACTCAGTTTGTGTAATCTGTCTGTGCCTTCTTACAGACTGTAGGTCTGTAGCGATATGAGACGCAGCCGCACGGGAAGAACTAGTCTGATCGATGTTCCTTCCACTCGGTACGAGACAAGCTTGCGTTCTGAACCAATTGATCCTCCTCGGTTCCATAGCTCTAGTGTGGAAATCGAAATAGTCTCTTGCCACAAATATTGGAGCTGATCTGAAATGGTAAAATAGCACATTGCAAACAATATAAGGTTAAAACGCTTCAATCTTTGACCAATGAGTTTTCCAGATCATAACCATATACGAATTCGTCACCATGTATTTACATTTTAAAATACTTTTACACGATGCTAATTATTCATGAACATATAGTCATACTAATGGTGAAATGGGGCATTTGAGACCAGTGTTATCCTAAACAGTAAACAGTTGGTCACCTGCCGTTTAGCCCATTATTTGGACAAAACCTGCCGTTTAGCCCATTATTTGGACAAAACGGGTGTTCAAACGGGCAAAACGGCCGTTTAAACGGTCAAAACAACCGATTAAATGAAAACGGTGTACCATTGTGTGGCGTTTAAACGGTGTGTAAACGGGCTAAATGACCGTTTAGACAAACAGTGTTTGAGACGGTATCGGATCAAATCATGCTTTAAAAAGGATGAAAAATGGATGGAGGAGAGACTACATAGTACTCGTTTTTCTTTTATTTGTTACAACGCGTAGTTAGTTTTTTCGGGACAAGCCTTTGATCAATAATTACTCTATTAATATCTCATTTACATCATTTATGTGATAAAAGTGTACTGTTTAGAGAATACTATTTTTACATGTACCTCTTGTCACGAATTTGTGTAACAAAAATTATGCATCAATATGCGATCATGTATCTCTTTGATTTCCATTAAGAGAATTGATTATTAAAAACTCGCTCTAACAAAACAAAATAAATCATATATAATTGTAAATGGATGAATGTGGTAGCAATGGACAACCAAATGGAAGATCTGCCATGGTGAGTGCTACAGGAATTGGATGTTCAGGTTTGAGACCTGCATGATTCGTGCCAAACCCCATATCCCCATCTCGGGTGATACATAAACATGATGCCACGATGAGCATAAGCAGTCACATACATGGATTGAAGTGTGCATAATAACAGTAAATTACGTAAAAAAAATAAAATTACATGAACGTAGTAGATAGCTATTTTTATTTTTCTTTTTCGTGATTTGTAAACTGCGGTTCAGGACTGGCTGGCGGGGTCTAGCGTCTGAACTTATTTCCTCTCTCTTGGAGTCTTAGACGAAGAGCGAGCGAGCGAGCGAGCGAGGCAAAGGCTCGAGTAATCACAGCGGCTCGAGCTGTATGGGCAGGCCCTTCTTGAATTCCACGTACTGGTGCAGCATGGGAACGTCCTCGTCATCCATCCTCCACCTGCATGCATTTTTACTTGTTGAATAAATAGAAAACGAAAGAAAACCTTCTGGTACTGTGCAGGTTAGTATAATATTTTCCAATAAGGGCGTACATGAATTTCGTTACTGATTAGGTAACAGAATTATAAAGCAGAGTTCTTAAGTAGTCTTACTTAGAATGACTACTACTGAAAGTCTTACCGAGCGGGCGAAAGTCACACTATAATACTTAACATGATTTTGTAAAAGTAAAATAGATTACATTATATATATACATACATACATACATCTTTTTATGATTTTCTTAGATAATTGGAAGAGTAATAATTGTAGCTTAATTTTATATTAGAATATTGAATGGCCAAATCAAAGAGATGATTTAAAGGTCGAGGTCTGCATCCCTTCTGCTTGCGATAATCAGTCAAATCACATATACTGGTAATCAAATAAATACATCTACAAACAGCATATCGATCGAAATAAAAATATTATTAAAAACATACTAAAAGATATCAGTTGCCGTTACCGACGCCGACCCATGAGCATGACAATTAATTGCTAAGATTGGAGCTAGAGCTTGAAAGATATGAGCTTATAAAGTCATTTTGATTTAATGTAAATAATGAAACCTCAGTTTTAGAGGTTAATTGGACAATTTCTAGAACGAAGAGAACTGCGGGTTGATTCATAAAAAGGTCTGCAGATTTGTTTGAAAATTATATCCGGATCGTTGTTGTTTGTTCTTTTTTTGGTTCAGGGTCGGGTTTTCAAGTTTCCTGCTTGTGGGGAGTCAGTTCAGCGTGTTTCCGCGCGGTTTTTGTCCGGTTTTTCATGACTGACGACTGAAATCTACCTGTAGTTAAGCACAAGGTGGTGCAGGAAGAAAGCAGCCTCCACTTTGACAATCTCCGATCCAGGGCAGAGCCGCGCTCCACCTCCGAACGGCGCGAAGCTCTTGCCAGCCGACTGGTTCAGCCCCTGTTTGCAATTCGGAAGACAAATGAATCACATCGATCAAATAAAGACCTCTCTCTTTCTCTCTCTATTCCTGACGTGCAGCTAGCAAACCAAAAGAAGAAAGATATTCATGGAACACAGACCTCCCATCTGCAAGGCTGGAACTGCTCGGGTTCCACATGGTGTGAAGGGTCCAAGTGGACAGCACCCAAGATGGGCAGGACTTTCCAACCAGCCGGGATCACGTATCCTACCCATCATGAATCAATAATAGGGAACCAGTCAGTCAGAGTCATTGTTTGCTTCAGAGTTCAGAGTTTCAGACATCACATGGCTCCGTGCGTGTTGTTTAATTAGTTTATTCAGCCATGCATAACATCAGCAGCTTGGCTTTAGTTTATTGTACCTTTGTAGGTGATGTCCTTGAGGGCCTTCCTGTGCACCAGCTTGACGATGTTGCCACATCTCAGTCCCTCACTGATAACCTGGCAGCAGGGAAGCGAGCAGAGGAGTGGGCTCAGCGAACTAGTCAAGTCAGATCGCCGGTGGAATTGGCCACGCACGCATGCCTGGTCTCTAGCTACTTACACGCTGGGTGTACTCCATCTTCCTGTAGTCGTCAGCCGTCAACGGCTCGTCCTTCCCCTTGCTGGACCTGATGGTCTCATGCTCTTTCTGCAAGCATCATGCAGGTGCAGAGATCATCATCGATCAGCACAAGTAGCAGTAGATTAACACTGTAATTAAACTAATAACTTATATACTGATGAAGCAGTAAGCGTGTCGTATAGTATGTACCTTAAGTTGCTCGACGATGTTGGGTGATTTCCCAAGGAAATACACGAGAATGGAGAGCAGCACGGAGGTGGTCTCGTGGCCTGCTAGCAGCGAGTCCAGCAGGAAGCCGACCTTGTCTTCGTGAGACAGCTCCTTGTTGGCGAGGAGCACGTCGAGGAAGACGGCCTGCTTGGATGGGTTACGCTTCCTCTCCTCGATGAACCTCTCCATGGTCTCAGATATCCTCTTCCTTGCCTGCAGGTCGCGTCGTCCAAAAAGTCAGAGGATATGGATATGCATGTGTGCGAGTGCGCGTAGCCTGAAAATTTACAAAATGAAGATGCTCGATCATCACCTTGACAGCCCTGGCAAACGGTGTCCCAGGGATGGTGATAGGGAAAGAGATGACCCCCTTCATGAAGATCTGGTACTCTTGCAGGATCCGGCGGGCCACTGGCTCGTCCGGCGACAGACCCAGCACCAGCTCCATGATCACCTTGTAGGGGAACTGTACATGTTTCCCGGCGGCAAGACCAACCGATCGAGATCAGAATTCAGAACCAAGGCAATGGCACTTTAATTGATTGCTTGGCAGGTTGCTTAACCAAAGTAATCAGCGTCGTCGTACGTACCTTCCTCGCCTCCTCGCAGAAGGAGATGGTATCGAGGCCGCGCCAGGACGCGACGACAGAGCGCGCAGATTCGTCGAGGCTGGCGAGGTAGTTGGCCTTGAGCCCGGTGGAGGCGACGAGGGAGAGGAACATGCTCCGGAGCTGGCGGTGCCGCTCGCCGGTGACCACCAGGGTGGAGGACTCGCCGAGGATGGTGCGGATCGGGCCGGGGTAGTTGCACTGGAACAGGCGCTCCTCGTTGTGCAGCACGAAGTGGTTGAGCTCCTCGTCGCACGACACCACCGTGGGCGCGCCGAACAGGTGCGACTTGAACACCGTCCCGTACCTGGCGATGTGGTCCTGCAGGAAGCCGCCGGTGGTGTTGGACGGGTGGGCGCCGAGGAAGCCGATGGTCTCACCGATGAGGGGCCAGCCGAAGCTGCCCTTGGGGAGGTCATGGTTACGGAGCAGCGGAAGGAAGTGGCGGAGCACCACCGCGGCGGCGAGGGATGCCAAGGCGACCAGCAGCAGCACGTACACCATCCTGCACACTCTGGTAGATCTGTCTACAAGTCCAGCGTGGAAAATTAATGAACGGCTAGCATCATGCCTCCCTTTTTATAGGTATATAACCCAAATCACAGGTTTAAGTACTGAGACATGAGACTCTGGAACGCCCAGTTCTCTCGATTCACCGAAATGCTAAAGCATAGGGTTAAGTATATACCAAACCATGATATGTATCAAGTCACTTCTTTCAAACATACTTTCACATTCTTATCAGTATGTTGGGTTATCTAAACAAATTTCGATAATGGAAAATAATTTAAAATGATATTTAACATATTATAGAGGGAGTAACACTATGTTGGATTTAAATAATCTAGCTCGTGTAAGATATATAGCTCGTATAATCCACTTTTGCCCGGAAACCCTACTGCTTTCGCAGAGGGTAAAGAATTAAGATATACAGGTTGTGTATATTTGCCCTCAAACAGACTTCCATAATCTCATAGTTTGTTGGGTTTTCTAGTACTATTCTCAAGAAAAATAGGAACCAAAGTCAAACATTTTGAGATCATCTAGTTTCTTTTTCAACAGTTCGTATGATAAATCATTTCAATTTCATATGCACAAAAGTAAGTCATTTGTATATTGAACGGACACTGTCAGCGTTCCAAGGACCAGGGGCTCCTTGATCATTGGCCAATGAGCCGGGGACTACCTTGACAGAGAGGTCCTACCATGGAAAGATTCCCCTCACTAGGGCGGAACCGACTCGCGAGGGCTCATGTCCTTGAGGATCTTTCCTCGGGGATTGATGACCAGTCCCGCCTCCTCCCGGGGTGGGGTGGGGGGGGGGGGGGGTGCTGCAGAGGCCATGTGAGCTGACCGCGCTGCTCCCCATCTGCATCACGCATCTTCATCGTCAAGAAGTTATTATTTCGGAGAAAAATGTGGACAAGGGCATTAGGATACGGCCTGCCACTAGATTTGACGGTCTCTGATGAAGGGTGGAGGAAGATTGGGAGCCAAGCAAGCTCCTAAAGGGAGAACCGAGGCGCGTCCTGTTCATCTCTGCTCCCCGTGATGGATGGGACGGCAAGGCAGCGAGCATGCGCCAGATGGACATGCGGCGATGTGACTGCCCGGGGCGACCGGCCCGGCCTAACGTGACATCCCCACGAGCAACGTCGTGCTGACTCCGATATTTACAGTATAACACATAATAGGATAAAAACAAGGCGTGTTCACACCTAAGGCGGCGCTAATTGCCCGAGCCAAAGGTGGTTCAAGCGTCGGGGTCCCCAAAGCACCTATATAAGGGGGGCAAGGGAAGTTGTAATGGATCATATCCAGAAAAAAAACACAAATAGAACAAGTCTCACACAAGACGTAGGGTGTCATATTTTTTGGAGCACTCTAGATCTGTTTGAAATATTTTGTCGCTATAGCGTTTTCATTATCTTGGAGAATCAAGCGCAGCACGTATGGTCCCCAAGGTCGAATCTCTAGAGGGGGTCCATCTAGATCCAGCTCTAGGTGTTTGCACACCGACGGCTGACGTGCCATGTAGGGAATTTGTGGTGTGGATCTTGAATCCATGAAGAAATCTTCCAAATTATTCTGCCATTTTGTCTAATAGTATATATGTAATCAAGTTCACTAACACCTTCGATCATTTCATATTTATTATATGTTATCAAGTTATAATAGTATATTGTCACACCCAAAATATTCACTTTTAGGATGTGATTTTGTAACACTAATTAATACAATATTTTCCCTAATTACTAAAATTTCACAACATTTATATTAATTGTTACAATATTTAGCGTAGAAAATAACTACTTTATAAAGTTGAACTAATATATGTGTTGCATTCGTGCTGAATGGCATCTTGTGTTTTATGAGTGAATATATTTTAAAGTGCATTTTGACAAAGTTTAGAATTTTATGAGAATTTCCAAAATTATTCTGGCCTTGAGTCTCCATTTTCTAGAGCTAAATTTATTTATTAGAAAGTGTAGAATAATCCAAATACTTAATTTGGGTTCATCATATCTAATTCTATCTCTTAGATTTCTTCAGATTTTTTGGAAGCTTTGGAATTTTTTTATAGTTTAAATATGAATTCTTTATTTTTTGGAATTTACTTTTTACCAAGAAATTAATTATACTATTTGGTAGTATAATTTTAAATATTTAACATATGATGGAGGGAGTAACACTATGTTGTATTTAAACAATCTACCTCATGCTAGAGATATAGCTCTAATATAATCTACTTTTGGGGAGAAACTTTACTGCTTTTAGCGAGGGTAAATAATTAAGATATATGGCTTGCGTATATTTTCCTTCAAACATACTTCCATATAATCTCATAGTTTTCTAGGTTTTCTAACATTGTCAAGGAAAATAGGGATCAAAGGCAAATATTTGAGATCAAAGGCAAATATTTGAGAACGTCCATTTATTTTTAACATTTCGTATGATAAATTATTCCAATTTCATATACACAGAAATAAACTATTGTATATTGAATGGATAAGATCATTAGGTTTGTACCGTGGAGCCAATACAACATCTTGTGATTCTAAAGTTCTAGATACAAACATTATCCATGTTATTTAATGCTTTCAGGATGATAACTACCATTCATTATTTATCCTTTTTTGTGTTTAAATGAACTGTAAAAAGATTTTGTTTCTTACCTTCAGCTTGACAAGACATGCTATATATGAGAATATTGACATCATATTATTATACGTATATCATAAATAATATACTATTTTGTAATCTTGTGTGATAGGAACAATGCTGTATGAAGTAATTGCATGTCAAATTTTAGCTGAACTCATTATCAATTACTTTTTCTCATACTTGTATTATTGACATACTATTATAAATTTGATACTTGACTTTTACAGTTGTTTTCTTAACATTATTTTATTTGCACTGATCTTCAATAATTTTACATTTATTATATGAAATTCAAGTTCTAATAGTATACTTAGTAATATTGTGTGATGGGGATAATGCTGTATGAAATGATTCTGAAATTTAGATCATGTTTGTTTGAGCTTCTAGATATTTTTGGACCGTTAGGTTTTGGGATCTCCAAAAGTTTGGTTTTGGGGGGCATCTAGCATCCAAAGGCTAGTAGTCCAAAAATTTTAAGAAGCTCAAATAAGCAGGGATCTTAGTTGTTCTATCAATTATTTTTTCTTTAGATACGGAATTGTTGTATATGTTCTTTCTAACCTTCAGCTTGATAAGACACACGCTGTATATATAAATATAATTTGATATGTTGTGATCCCCATGGAATATCTAAACATGAAGAGAAAATCCGTAAGTTAAGAGCTGCACGTACATACCGCTAGGTCGAATCAAACTTGATCATGGTGCATCAAACCTGAAACCTACCGTGATGAGCTGTCACCTCCGTCCGCGCTATTCCCATACTTCTGTACACTATAAAAAATGATTTATAGGCACATTACTTTTTTTTCAAAGGATAGATCAAAAGCTAACCCACTCTTACAGATAGAGCGCTGCATTTTAAGGGGCGGGTGACGCCATCATCCGCCCCTAGAAATAACCACATTTGTAGGGCCGGATCATGCCATCAGCCACCCTAAAAATAGACGGGTGATGGTATGATCCGTCCCTACGGATGTTTCATGCAAAAAATTCAAAACTTTTTCATATGATCTCGGATGAAGTCAAACTTTATATAAAATTGTAGAGATTGACGTGATCTAAAACTTTATAGTTGATAACTTTTTTATTTAAGATCATTTAATGGTCCAAAAAATTATTATAAGTCCTCTAATTTTGAAATCCAGAAGTTTTGATTTTTTTTCAAATAATCTCGGATATAGAGTAGCTCCTTATCAAAGTTTATTCATTATTCATTTAAAATATTTTAGAAGCATAAGATTCTACATATGGCTATGACTATATAGTATCCCATAAAACTCAAGTCATAGTTTGAGATTTCACAATCTTAACCTTTATATACACTGAAATATATTTGATATATCTTTTATCTATAGTTCACAATAATCATAATGTAGAAGTTTCATTTTGTTTGATTTGTTTTGCTATATGTAAAGATTTAAATGAATTTTCAGAATAAAATAGAAAAATATTTTTAGGGGCGGGTGGTGGTGTCACCCGCCTATAGAAATCAATTTTAGAGTTAATATAAAAGATAGTATGTCCCATAGAGTCATAAGTGATTGTGCAGTGTGGTGGAGAGGAAGGTACATGCGATGCTTTAGGTAAGCGGTTTAAATTCCGGATGATGTAAGTGTGCATATTTTATAAAAAAATTGTACATCTATAGTACAAGAGCTTGTGGTGGTGGCTGGTTGGCTGGAATATTTTTTTATTTTTTATTTTGTTATTTTCAGTTTTTTTAATTTTCTGAAAATTGATTTCTAGGGGCGGATCACGTCGCGACCCACCCCTGGAAATCAACTTTCGGAGGCGGGCGCGTTAAACCCGCATCTGCATATAGCTATTTTTAGCTGCCAAGTAGGGACGGATACGCACCCGGCTTTAAAAATACTTCTACCCGTTGTAAATGATCTTTTTGGTAGCAGCGATAACGATGGTACGTTGCTCCCATGATCCCGTAACGATGGTGTTTGTACGGGGAACACGCGGGCTACAGTGCTCAAAGCACAATCAACACACGTGACCCCTCATCCGGGGTGGATTCGTTTATTTGATTTTGCTTCAACTTGTGAGCTGGTGGCCCCAGGCCTTGGCAGGTGGCTCTTTATGTTTTCATCTGAATCTGAAGGCAGGAAGAGATGGATCTCTGACAGTGGGCCCCTTTTGCCTGTGTGGGTTCCATTGTCCTGTAACCCCCGGTCCATTAATGCGCCACGGCCTAGCCCTTCTGGCAGGTCCACTTACAATTTTATTTTTCTTCGTGTAAAATGGTTAACCTGAAAGTGCTATATTTGAAGGATAAATACTTACAATTTGCCTCTACTCTTATTCAACTAGCAATTTGCAATTTGGTACTTAAATATGTGCATGCAGCACTTGTGGACCAAATTTAAATTGGATCAGGTGTCAATAAACTTTTTAACAAGATGAAGCAGGAGGATCACTTGCTCCTTGAATCTCACAATCCAAAGATGGTGTAATACCAGCCATCCGGCCTCAAATATCTTCCTTATGCTGGAGGGGGGAGCACCTATCAGGGCATTGTGCACGAACAAAACCATAGTAGTTAAGTTGGTTGCCTAAAACAATGAATGATTGGAAAAGACCAGGAATTTAAATAGAACACATCAATAATTGAGCAGCAGCAGCAACAGCAGCAGTAATATGTCAACTTGTGTTGCACCAGCTCAATCGTTTGCGTTTGGTGATAGGTTTTTCTGAAACGTATGTAAGAGAAAATAAAGACTGATTC
Organism: Panicum hallii; assembly: GCF_002211085.1. Classification (NCBI taxonomy): domain Eukaryota; kingdom Viridiplantae; phylum Streptophyta; class Magnoliopsida; order Poales; family Poaceae; genus Panicum; species Panicum hallii. Next base: position 59,125,876 of record NC_038050.1, on the reverse strand, counting down.
AATATGTTTATCTAATTAAATCTTGAATTGCCATGAGGGCCATTTTTTTATGTTGCAACTGATATTACTGTTCCAATGGTTCATTTGTACATGGATTGTCCACTTGTTCAATTTCTTTGCCCTTTAAGTTACTAGTATTGTGTTAACATTATTCGATGCCCACACAAGTACATACACTCTGTAGATGCACTTTACATAGAGATTGAAATATCTTGGAGCTCATCTTTGTACTGATCATATGTTTTTGGTTTTTCTTATCTTTTGTAAGAGTACAAAAGAGGACTGCAGACCGCAAGATCAAACTGGAAGTCTCACCTGAAGCAATCGAATTCCTAGGAAGCCTTGGGCGGTATTACCCGAACTACGGTGCGAGGACAGTGGTGCGGGTAATTCAATAGTACGTGGAGAACGAACTCGCAAAGGGCATCCTAAGAGTTGATTTCAAGGACAAGCCCGACAAGGGCAGCATCTTGGTAGACACCCAGGTCATGGTGATCGAATGGCCAGCTTCCGCAGCGAAAGCTTGTTTCCCGGAAGGTGGGGAGGAATCAAGGAATGAAGCAAGGAGAGAAATTCTTTCCTGCCGTCGTCTGATGGAGTACCATTGCAGTTTACAGATTATGAGTAATAAGATGTAAATGCACGTGTATCAAGTGGTAGAATATTCCGTCTGGGCATAGAAGAGCACGAATTCCTACCGCACACTAAGGTCCTGTTTCGAATCTTGGAATTGAATTCCATTCTAATAATTACAATTTAGATACATATTTATTAAGCTAATATGATTATATACGAAATATATTTGTATACTATTGTTGGCCATACGAGGGAGATACTTATGTGCTATATTTCTATTACAGAGGAGTGAGACAAAGATCATGCTATAAATTACGGAATAGAAACATAGGTTGGTGGTGTATAGAATCAATTTCTATCTTTCATCCTATGAATTTAGAATAGTCTTATATCTAAATTTTAGAAAGTGGTTAGAAAATGATGAGATACCAAATTCTAAACCAAATAGCCTATAGTTTATTGAGTAGATTTTAATTTCTTCAAAATAAGAGAATCCAGATGGCCCTTAGGAGAAATTCTCTTTTACGCTGATTGCCGTTTTTTGTGTCGATTCTGCCAAGTATTCTTATTATTGTGTCTGTCCTTTGCGGTGCACGGACATTTACTGCAGTCCACTCAGCACTCTGTTTCTGTCATTTGTCCGTGCCTTACTGAAGCGCGGAGGGGGGGGGGGGCGAGAGAGAGAGAGAGAGAGAGAGAGAGAGAGAGAGAGAGAGAGAGAGAGAGAGAGAGAGAGAGAGAGAGAGAGAGAGAGAGAGAGAGAGAGAGAGAGAGAGAGAGAGAGAGAGAGAGAGAGAGAGAGAGAGAGAGAGATTGTGGAAATGCAGAAACGAGTCTCTTGCCACAAAACTGGAGCTGTTCTCAAATGGACGGTAAAAGAGCACCTGTTCTGTATCCTTTAGGACACACCCACGACCGTAGTAGACCTAAAATAAAACAATACCCTCGCTGTCTCGGACCGCCTCCAACCCCTCCCGCCGACGTCCTAGCCTGGTCAGCGGTCACCGCGGTCCTAATAACCCACCATCTGCCACCTGACCTGCCCTCGGCCACCCAACAGAGACGAGGGGCAGTGAACTGGTGCAGGCGGAGACCAACAAAATAGGCTGCTGAAGCCTGTGGCTCTGTCTGTGGGGTGGGGTGTGGGGGGGCCTCTGTCTTTGTGTGTGGGGTGGGGGAAGTGGGGTGTTCGGAGGTGATGGGTGGCCGGGGAGCCTTGGGCGGCTGGATCTGTATGTGGGGTGGGGTGGGGGCGGAGGGGAGGCTGCGGCCGGGTGTAGCGCGGGTAGAGGCTGCACAAGAAGCTCTGGGAGGCAGTTCACAGGAAGAAGAGGAGTGGTAGAAAAATAGAAAGGTGATGCCACTTACTTGTAGACCCTACATTTCTGGGAGATCACTATAATTAACCAACTGGAGAAAATAACTTTTGTGTACTCAGATTTTTTCCCCCTTTACGTAAAAGAGTTTTCAGGTCTCCAAATATAGATATATTGTTTGAGGTGCTCTTAGTCTAAGAGTTTTTAGGATCATAACTATATACAAACTTTTTACCATAGGATTTATATTTTAAAATACTTTTATATAATGCTAATTTTGTAGCCATGAACACTATGTATATTAGATACTACTGGTGGTTTGAGACCGTATCGGATCAATCCGTGACTTAAAAAAGGGAAAAAGGATAAGGAGAGACTGTACACAGTATTCCCTCATTTTTTATTTACAAGGCGTCAAGGCGTGGTTAGTTTTGTCAGGAGAAGTTTTTGACTAGCAGTTACACTATTAATATATATCTCATTTATTATTTGACAAAAGTATTGTCAGGAGAAAGCATTTTTTAGTTTGTACATTAGGGAAGGAATTTATGTTAAAAAAATTATGTTATTAATTGAGTGATGTTGGTCAAAATTTGTTGTAGCAAAACAAAACAAGTCATATATAATTTCAAGCTGCGGTAGCAATTGAAAACCAAACGACGGAGGATAGGATATGCTGCGTATTACACCCCTCTCGGTTGATACATAAACCATGATGCCGCAATAAGAGTTTGCAGTCATGTACATGGATTGAAGTATGCATAATGACAGTAAAATCCATAATTAAATTCCATAAAATGTAGACATCTACTTTTATTTTTATTTTTCCTGATTTGTAAACCTCGATCCAGGGGTCCGATCCTATTTCCTCTCTCTTTTAGTCCATATATAAAATGTAAGACTACTTTGCTTCGTCGGTAGTAGTGTTGACAAAGAGCGAGAGGCCAGGGATTAAATAATCAGAGCGGTTCGAGCTGTGTATGGGCACGCCCTTCTTGATGAATTCCTTTTTTTTTTTGCGGGAGCCCTTCTTGAATTCCACGTACTGCCTGGTGTATAGCATGGGATGATGGGAACGTCCTCGTCATCCATCCTCCACCTGCATGCATTTACTTGATGATTAAATAAAAAAGGAAAATCTTTTCTTTTTTTTTGCCTCCACACTGTAGTATCTGAACGCAAACTACCCCCCACACACCAACTACACTCCTAAAGATACGCTAGGTTTCGCTAGATCTACGCCCACACTACGTCTGTAGAGGAAATTACGATGGGCACGTCGCTTTCCATTGTGGTAAAAAACGCTGGAGGGAAACTGAAGAAACGAGGGGAAGAACCTTGGTGCGAGCCTGCTTCGAGTCGGATTCGAACGTAGGCGGCCAACACTCCACGAGCGACCCTGCGACCTAGCAGCTACACGCTCGTCAGCAACGGATAATATGCGTAGATCTTTTTTTTCACAACAAACGAATCTGAATTTTATTACTGATTATGTAATGAAATTACGAGGCATAGTAGTCTTACTTAAAATAACTACTACCGATGAATCGATCAATGCAAAGATCTCTGTCTCTCTCTATTCCTGACGTGCAGCAAATTAAAAGAAGAAAGATGTTCAGGGAACACAGACCTCCCATGATCCCATCTGCAAGGCTAGCTGAAACTGCTCGTGTTCCACGTGATGTGACGTGCAGCAACTGAATTATTAGGGAACAAAACCACTCGAAGCCATTATTTGCTTCAGACATCACCATCACCATCACATGCATGGTTCCTCGTGCTGTTTAGTTTATTAAGTCAGCTGTAACATCAGCCGCTTGGCTATAGTTTAGCTTTTTAGCTGACGTCCTTGAGGACCTTCCTGTGCACCAGGGTGACGATGTTGCCACATGCCTCGCTGATAATCTGGAAGCAGGCCAAGCAGAGAATCAGGCTCGCGAAACTAATCTGTATAGCGAACGGAAAGGATAACAAACTCTGTACCATGGAGCCAACACAACATCGTGTGATTATAGAGTTCTCTTAATGTAATACCGTAGACTAATATCTCTTGGGATTAGTATAGCTAGCTGTCGGTTCATACAGTCTAGCTATAGTTTCCATGTGGTGATTCAGTACCAACTTAGAAGTTTAAGAGATGAGGGCTAGCTTATAATCCTTGTCGCTTCAAATATAGCGTCTGCTGGTTAACCCTTTTACACAAAATAAAAATTATCGTGGACCCATACACATCAGAACGAAGTTGGCTCGAAAGCAAATTTTGGACATGGAGTGTGACAAATGTTATTCATCGCACAAACCTTTGCTCCCTGTGCGCATGTGTGTGTGGATTGTCATGTGACCTGGCCGTGTCTCAAAGGGTAGTTCTGGATGTCTACGGTGCATGCATGTGGTGAGCTGCCGAGGGCGTCAACGCTTAAGGTGGGGTGAATGCAGTACTCCAGCCTAATATCTTTTAGTTGTGGTATAGTTGTTGTCCCATGGGACGTAATTGTGATTGTGGTGTGGTGGCTTTGCAGCACCATGTAAGTTTAAGGTCGTAAGGTCCAACTTATAATTCTTCTCGCTTCGAATATAGTATTTTCTGATTAAATTTTTTACACAAAGCGATGATGAGAATGTAAGAGATGTGCTATGTGTACGTGGATCCATTTCATATGAGGATTGGGGCTAGAAGAAGTTTTGGACGCGGACATGAACCATTTATGTATGTGCGCGTGTGCGTGTGGATAGGTGGTTCTAGGCATCTGTTGCTTGTGTGGTGAACTACCAATGGTGTCAGCCATAAGGTGCAGTGAATGTATTATCCCAACCTGTATGCTCTAGCAGTAGTAGTTGTTAGGTCATGTGGTGTGGTGTTTTAGTACCACCTTGCAAGTTTATTAGTAGGGTCAGGACCACCTTATGATCCTCGTTGCTGGAAACATAGTATCTCTAGGGTAACCTTTTACATGAAGTGAGAGGGAAAAACTATAAGAGAGAAGGTGGGACAGCTTAGCGGGCTCGCTTTACGTGAAGAGCAGGAATGGAAGCAGTTTTCGACGTGGGGTGTAAATTAAACTCTGTGGCTAAATATTTACCACGATGTCATATTGGATTTCATATGATGTCCAAATTTTTGTTCAGTTCCTTTTGATAGAAATGATTGATATCGAGGATATGCACGGACTCAAATGGGGAATTTGGATTTTACACCCATTATGCTCTCGCTATGCGTGTAGATAGGTTAAGAAAATATCTTGTTTTCATAGATTCAAACATAATGGTTCACGTACCTATTTGTTTTGCTTAATTGATGGCAATACCAACCAATATATCATATTTCTGTATTAAATGAATCAACAATAATTCTTTTATTATGGTTGTTGAGCAAACACTATCATCATACATTTATGATTGATGTGCTATTATAAAATTTGATCCTTATGTTTTATAGTTATTTTCTTTTCATGTTTATACAGTGCAAGTAGCCTTCAATCAATTCACATTTATTATAGCTAGATCAGGTTCTAATAGTATATTTCATAATTTTTGGTTGAAGGGGACAACGATGTATGAAATGATTCACTTGTTTTAATAGGCAAGCTAACGACTATCAATTAATTATTCTCTAGGTAGGCAATCATATATTTATATTTATTGTTGTTTCAATTCACCAGCACGACATGACATGCTATATAGTATATAGTAATACTTCGATATCACATTTAATGTACCTACCTCAACTACTAATACTATGTTTTTTTTTAATGTTGCGTGATATATATGGACAATGCTGCATTAAATGATCGACAAGTTCTAGCCTATGGAAAACAAAAAGTTCTAAACTCCTTAACGCCATGAAGTTGGAGAGTCACTTGCTGCTTGATTCCTATGATTCAGATGTCCTTTTGTTTGGAGACAATCATTTTTGTATTGCTCTTTGTAATCTTCAGCTATATTAGATATGTTATCTTGAGACTTGTGTCTCGGGATGATTAATTATAAGAGAGTGGGCGCGTTGAATATTATTTGCCAGTGTGCATATCTTGTACTCTTTGTTGGTATAACTAGAACTATCGACGTACGAAATATTAGTCTCTACAACCACATCACGGTCTGGATCTATTGTTATTTTTTTCTAAAGAACAACACCATCTGTCAGAACGAAAAGTAGAGAGGAAAAATCAAGCGTCTGGAAAGTTGGGTAATTAAAAAAAATAGCAGATTTGTTTAGTGGGTATTGCCGGTGTTGCTCTGAGCTATGGTCGCAATTAATTGAAAATCAAAGGGATGATATGATATGACGAGCGTGTTACACGAATTGGAGGTCTGGGTTTCAGACATGATGCATGATTTGTGCAAAACCCCACCTGGAGTGATACATAAACCATGATGCCGAAAAAGGGTATGCACTCATTTATTTAAAATGACAGTCCATAGTCAAATTTCATAAATGCAGACATCTGTTTATTTTTATTTTCCATGATTTGACGCGATCCAGGCCTGGAGGGGCCACTCTTAGGGTCTGTTTGATTGGGGAGCCAACTTGAATGGAATGGTTCCATTCCAATTTTCGAGAATGGAGCCGCTCCGTTCTACGTTTGGTAAGAAGAATGGAGCCGCTCCATTTTAGTCCATAGTCTTGGCAAAGAGTGAGGGAGGCACAAGGGCTTAAATAATCAGAGCGGCTCGAGCTGTATGAGCAGGCCCTTCTTGAATTCAGCATGGGAATGTACTAGTCATCGTCCGATCCAACTGCATGCATTTACTTGTTGAATAAATAAAAGAAAGAAAGAGAAAATCCTGCTGGTACTGTATTTTCATCCATCCTCCAAGCGGTAATCAAATTACGAAGCAGAGTAGGTTTAGGGGTTATTTGGTTCCAAGGACTAAAATTTTATTCTTGTCACATCAAATCTTTGGATGTTAATTAGAAGGACTAGACATAAGGTAATTATAAAACTAATTACATAGATGGAGGCTAGTTCCCGAAACAAATCTCTTAAGTCTAATTAATTTATCATTAGCACATGTTTACTGTAGCACAACATTATTAACTTAGATGGATTCGTCTAGCAAATTAGTCTACACTTATGCAATCAGTTTTGTAAGTAGCGTGTGTTTAATACTTCTAATTAGTAACCAAACATGCGATGTAACAGAAATTAAAGTTTAATCCCTGCCACCAACAGGGCACGTCCAACAGGTCGATAGCGACTCTCTACAAGAGAATCCATGTCAACAGCTACCCGACGTGAAGGGGATTAAATAAGGAGGGAGAGACGAACTATCTACAGATCTGGCGAGATGCTATAGCAAAAAATTGAGGTGGGTCATCATATGGACATTCAAGCACTAAAAGCAGCTACTTCATTGAGATGGTTTACTGTAATATTGTCTATAGATAATATGGAACATGCTCTAGAGAGTCGCTCTATATAATTATTACGGATACCCTTACGTACTTGAAAACAACTACTACCGACAAATCTATCAAAGACCTCTGTCTGTCTCTCTATTCCTGACGTATAGCAAAATAAAGGAAGAAAGAGATTCAGGGAACACACAGACCTGCCATCTTCAAGGCTGAATTAAACTGCTCGTGTTCCACGTGATGTGACGTGCACCAACTCAATTAATTTCTAGGGCACAAATCATTCAGAGCCATTATTTGCTGCAGACATCACCATCGTCGCAGGGTTCCGTGCGTGTTGTTTAGTTTATTCAGCCGCGACGTCCTCGAGGGCCTTCCTGTGCACTAGCTTGACAATAGTGCCACATCTCAGTGCCTCGCTGATAACCTGGCAGCAGGGCAAGAAGAGAGGAATCGGCTCACCAAACTAATTAAGTAAAATTGCGGATGTGTAATTGGCCATGCATGCATGTCTGGTTAAGTTTCTGCGAGAAATTAAACTTTACTTCTTCCACAGAGGGTAGAGAATTAGGATACATAGCATGTGTAGATTTACCATCAAACATACTTCCGCAATCTCAAAGTTTGTTGGGTTTTCTAAATATTACCATCAAACATACTTCCACAATAGCAGTTAGTATGAATCATTCCAATTATATTAGCTCTAGGGTAACCTGTTACACGAAGCAAAAGGGTAAAAGTGTAACAGAGGAACTAGACCTCCTTATAACTTGCGTATGCGGGTTTGCTCACGTGAGAATCTGAGCCGGAAGCAGTTCTGGACGCAGGGTGTTACAATTTTCGAAATAAACTCTGCGGCCAAATACTGATAACGGTGTGAAATTGGATTTTACAATCGGGAATGTGGAGTTTACACGAATTAATGCTCTTCCTATGCATGTAGATAGGTTAAGTAAATATCTTGTTTTCGTAGATTCAAATATAACGATTCCTCGTACTAAGGATGCAAGAGGGTATCCAGTAGAGTTTTTTTATCAGCTAATTAAATACGATGGCATACCACTCTAATTTATTTCTCCTCCCAAATTATTTACGCAGAATGTCATTATAGTTCATTTATCAACTTTTTAGGTCGATCCAATGACCTAGTATGATTTGCATCTTAACTCGTACCTATTAGTTTTGTTTAATTGATGGCAGCTACCAACCATTCTATATTATTGCTTAATTTATGGCAACTACCAACCAACATACAGTATAGTGTTTCCTGTATTAAGTGAGTCCATAATAGTTTTTCTTTTATGTTGGTTGTTTAGCAAACACTACATTTTAGACAGTGCAATTAATCCGTTGCAGAAGCTATTCAGAGATCCAGAGCTGGTCTGTCTGACCCGAACCGTCCTGTTGCCAGTTCCATGTTCATGGGACCTAAAGGAGAGTTGGCAACACTGAGGAAGCTGTGGGAAGGATTGACATGAGTGAGAGCCTGTTTAGTTCCCCACGCATAAACGTAAAAAAGCCGTAAACGCAAAATTTTCGAAGGAATCTTACTAATTTGAAGTACTAAATGAAATCTATTTACAAAACTTTTTGCATGGATGGGATGTAAATCGCGAGACGAATCTAATGAGCCTACTTAATCCATGTTTTGCAACAGTAATGCTACAGTAACCATCCGCTAATTATTGCTTAATCATGGATTAATTAGCATCATTAGATTCGTCTCGCGATTTACAACCCATCTGTGCAAAAAGTTTTGTAAATAGATTTCATTTAGTACTTCAAATTGGTAAATTGGTAAGATTTCTTTGCAAAATAAATTTTACGTTTACACACCGCCGATCTAAACAGGCCCCGAGTACATGGAGAAGCATTCTCAGTCTCAAGATTGTTTGGTGCTCCACCTGCAATTCCACGTATGAGCAGGCCCTTCTTGAATTCCACGTACGTACTGGTACATCATGGGAATGTCCTTGTCATCCGTCCTCCACCTGCATGCATTTACTTGTGGAATAAATAAATAAAAGAAAGAGAAAATCCTGCTGGTACTACTGTATTTTCACAACGGGAACCCCGAATTTTGTTACTGACTAGCTAGGTAATGAAATTACGAAGCAGAGTAGTCTTACTCTTACGTTACTTACTTGAAACAAACTAGCTACTACCGACGAATAGATCAAAGACCTCTGTCTGTCTGTCTGTTCGTTCCTGACGTGCAGCAAATTAAAAGAAGATATTCAGGGAACACAGACCTGCCATCTTCAAGGCTGAATTAAACTGCTCGTGTTCCACGTGATGTGACATGCATCAATTGAACTAATAGCTAGGGAACAAATCTTTCAGAGCCATTATTTGCTTCAGACATCACCATCACCATCACATGGTTCCGTGCGTGTTGTTTGGTTTATTCAGCCATAACATCTGCAGCAGCTTGTCTATAGTTTATCGTACCTTTGTCGTAGGTGATGTCCTTGCATTGAGGGCCTTCCTGTGCACCAGCTTGACGATGGAGCCGCATCTCAGCGCCTCGCTGATAACCTGGCAGCAGGGCCAGCAGAGGAATCGGCCGGCTCACCAAACTAATTGAGTGAAATCTCGGATGTGGAATTGGCCATGCATGTCAAGTTTCTACTTAATGTCCGCGAGAAACTTTACTGCTTCCACTGAGGTTAAAGATTTAAGATACATAGCTTGTGTAGATTAGCCTTCAAACATACTCCCATAATCTCAAAGTTTGTTGGGTTTTCTAAATATTGTCAAGGAAAATAGGAATCAAAGTCGAATATTTTGGACCATGTCATTTATTTTTTAGCAGTTTTCGAAGGGGGGAATTACAATTTTTAAATTAAACTCTGTGGCCAAATGTTGTTCATGGTATTATATTGGATTTCATATGATGTCCAAATTTTCATTCGGTTCCTTCTCATAGAAATGATTGATACTGAGGATATGCACAGACCCAAATCGGGAATTTGGATTTTTACACCAATTATGCTCTAGCTATGCGTGTAGGTAGGTTAAGAAAATATCTTGTTTTCATACATTCAAATATAATGGTTCCTGTACCAATTTGTTTTGCTCAATTGATGGCAACTACCAACCAATGTATATTATTTCTGTATTAAATGAATCAGCAATAATTTTTCTTTTATTATGGTTGTTGAGCAAACACTATCATCATAGATTTATGATTGATGTGCTATTATATAATTTGATCATTTTGTTTTATAGTTATTTTCTTTTCATGTTTATACAGTGCAACAGCCTTCAATCAATTCACATTTATTATATGCACATCTAGTTCGAGTAGTATATTTTATAGTTTTGTTTCAATGGTACAAGGACGTTTGAAATGATTCACTTGTTTAGTTGGCAAGCTAACTATCAATTTCTTGTATTCTCTACGTAGGCAATCATATTATTTGTTGTTGTTTCTATTCACTAGCACGACATGACATACTTATGTGTATAGTAATACTTCGATATCATATTTATTGTACCTACCTCAACTACTAATACTATATTTTTTAATGTTTCGTGAAAGGGACGAACGCGGCCGTGAGCCCGTGCGGCAGGGGTGGTGGTGGGGGGGGCGGGGGTTTGGTCATGGGGCAGGGGGATTCGGGTGAGGGAGAGGAGGGCTGGGAGGGGACACTGGAAAGGGGCTAGGGTTTGAGCCAATTTTGTAGTGAATTTGGCTGAGGATTTTATGGGTCGAATCCATTTTGGACTAGGATAGCTGGGATGTAGGCTCCGGTTCGCGAGCAGCTCACAAGCTAGCTCGAACTAGCTCATTATGGGACCAAGCGTTTAACTTGGCTTAGCTCGGTAATATTTCCTAACAAACCGAGCCAAGCCAGTAACGAGCCAGGTCGAGCGAGCTAGTAAGTCATGAGTTTTTTATCTAACCTTATATACAACTATATATGATACTTGCAGAAAAAATGGCAGAAAACTGCTAGCCTATGGAAAATAAAAAGTTCTAAACTCCTTAACGCCATGAAGTTGGAGGGTCACTTGCTTGATTTCCACGATTCAAACACGGCAGGAGAGAGGCGTGACTACGTACTCTCAAGTTTCAAATGTCATGTTATTTGGAGGCAATCATTTTTATATTGCTCTTTGTAATCTTCAGCTAGCTATATTAGATATGTTATCTTGAGACTTGTGTCATGGGATGATTAATTACAAGAGAGTGGGTGTGTTGAATATTACTTGCCAGTGTGCTTATCATGTGCTTAAAGAGCGAGGGATGCAAGCTAAGGGCTTAAATAATCAGAGCGGCTCAGTATGATCAGGCCCTTCTTGAATCCCATGTACTGATCTGATGCAGCATGTGGGAATGTCCTCGTCATCCATCCACCGCCTGCATGCATTTACTTGTTGATTAAATAAAAAACGAAAGGAAAAAACCTGCTGGTACTGTATTTTTCACAACGGGGGGACCCAAATATTTTGTTACTGACTAGCTAGGTAATGAAATTAAGCAGAATAATCTTACATACTTGGAAACAAGTACTACCGATGAATCGATAAATTAAAAGGCCTCCATTTGTCTCTATTCCTGACGTATGTACAGCAAATTAAAAGAAGGAAGAAATTCAGGGAACACAGACCTGCCATCTTCAAGGCTGAATTAAACTGCTCGTGTTCCACGTGATGTGACATGCATCAATTGAACTAATAGCTAGGGAACAAATCTTTCAGAGCCATTATTTGCTTCAGACATCACCATCACCATCACATGGTTCCGTGCGTGTTGTTTGGTTTATTCAGCCATAACATCTGCAGCAGCTTGTCTATAGTTTATCGTACCTTTGTCGTAGGTGATGTCCTTGCATTGAGGGCCTTCCTGTGCACCAGCTTGACGATGGAGCCGCATCTCAGCGCCTCGCTGATAACCTGGCAGCAGGGCCAGCAGAGGAATCGGCCGGCTCACCAAACTAATTGAGTGAAATCTCGGATGTGGAATTGGCCATGCATGTCAAGTTTCTACTTAATGTCCGCGAGAAACTTTACTGCTTCCATTGAGGTTAAAGATTTAAGATACATAGCTTGTGTAGATTAGCCTTCAAACATACTCCCATAATCTCAAAGTTTGTTGGGTTTTCTAAATATTGTCAAGGAAAATAGGAATCAAAGTCGAATATTTTGGACCATGTCATTTATTTTTTAGCAGTTTTCCAAGGGGGGAATTACAAGTAGGTCTCCTCCTTACCTGTTCTAGATGCTATCTGATGTCTTCACTTGGTAGAGTTTCGGCAAATCAACAAGGGCCTCTCCTTCCTCCCACAAGCGTATTAGTTTAGGATTCTGATTTTCCTTATGATTGTTCTTGATATTTCCTCCAGCATGTTACTCTAGCAACATAGATATACTCAAGAATTTGAACAAAGGTTGCTTTCCTTAGTTAGATCTTGGAAATTTGCATTGCATGGTTATGTTTGATCTGAGATGTCATGTGTTTAATTTGTCCCATGGCGAGATAGGTGTGTGGCTAATATGTTTTTCTTTTTTCAAATTAATGTGGTAATTTCCTAAGAGTTTGTGATTAGTATAGATATAGTAGATATGCATTTGTTCATCTTATGATATTCACGTGTTTCAGGATATATGCAATAGGTGGAGTAAGACTTTTTTTTTATTGTTTGAATTACATCATCTACATTTTGTGACAAACTCTAGTGCTTCTACCATTGGTAACTCTATTAAAGAATATGTATATCTTGCGTTCAAATATACTTGGTAATCTCTTGATTTTTTTGGTTTTTGAAACATATTCTTTGGTAATGTACTGATCGATCTCCCTATGCCAAATTGTCATTTTTTGTGAAATGATATAGTTAATGATTCAAGTCTTGGTAGAGCACAAATTAGACATTTGGATTTTATTTTTTCCATAGATTTAAATATGATATATTTTTACAACTTTTGCAACACATGGACAATTTTTGCTAGTTCATAATATAATTATTCAAGATGTTATTGTCTTGCAATGTAGCACTATAGTTCTTGTTATTTAAAACAAATATTTCTATCAATACTAAAAATTTGTGAGAATCTTCCATCTTAAAGATCGCTAGAGGTAGGAAAAAGAATATAATAAGGAGAAAACAGAGAGGATTAAGTAACTACGTATTAAGATCAAAAGGCTCTTTGAGTTCAGGTGTGAAATTGTATCAATCAACTTGCTAGTTTATTTGTAACACTTAAACAGCAATTATAAGATGATTGTGATGTACGTCCTCATACATAAGATCAGCAGATCATACAAGCAACGTAACACGGATCAACATTATTCGAGAGTTGATAACACAATTACATGCATAAAAATTGAGAAAATTTGCTGAGACATTGTAGATGCTACAGACAAAATTATTTTTTTCGTTCAAGTTGGACTTGAAATCCATTAGGAAACCCTAGTCCAGGACCAAACACCATGTCTCCACCACTGACCACCTTCAATCTGTTGCAGAAAACAAGATTAAAGATATTAAGTGAATGAGTATCGCATTGTTCTCTCATCCAAATTTTTTTTTATACTGCTGCAGATCAGAACTTTTTGCTGAGTACAATACCTATACTTGGTGACCAAGAAGTGGAGTAAGATAGCCATTTGAAGCCTTGCAAAGTCTACACCGACACATAACCTCAATCCTGATCCAAAGGCAATAAAATCCTTGGAGCCCCCAACTGGTTCCGAAAGATCCTGCACATCACCTTTCAATATCATTCACGTGTAGACTTTCATAACAAGTTGCATGGTAATTTAATCAAGCCTATTTTGCACAGAGCACATCCTGGCCCATGTGCATCAACTACTACTTTCATATATTATTTTCTAACCTTCCATCTCCATGGATTGAAGACACTGGGGTCCTCATATGTGGTAGGATTCAAATGAACTGCTGGAGGACAGATCATCACTATCCATCCCTCTGGAATAGTATAACCTTTACGAATACAAAATTTGTAAGACACAGCTTGCATTGGTTACCAAAAATAATTTCTTTCAGTAACGGTAAAACATTTGATGAGAACATATATATATATATATATATATATATATATATATATATATATGATAGTATATATGTTTCCACGAACTAGGGCGACAGAGTGAACCTACTACCTTTTATGTGGACATCTTGTGTTGCTTTCCTAAACAACACAGGGGCGACGTTGGCTAGCCTTAGTGATTCATTTATAACCTACAACAAGCAAATAGGGTCATCACATAGAAAACCATCAACATGCCAATCCTGGCATATTAATTATTTTATGATGATTATCCACTCACAGATTGAAAATGGGGGATGCTCCTGTTTCAACTTACATGGGAGGTGAATTTCATGGATTTGTATTCCTCCCAAGTGACTCCTGTGTCCGGATCAGCCCTTCTTTCCCGGATCTGCTGATGCTCCTCCTGCGGGTATCAGATGATTCTCGGCGATCTCAAAATCCAAACTTTATGTAAACTATTGGCTGGTGCTCATAGATAGTTTTAATTTACTTACCTCTAGTTCTTGTAATGCTTTGGGGTTGTCCGATAGAAACTTGAGTGCTGCAGTTAGTCCAGATGATGTTGTCTCAAAGCTAGCAAAGATCATCAAGAATAGCACATTTAAAGCAAGGTTTTCGGAGAGCGCAGGATTCTGCTTATTTAACTCGCTGACTATAACATCAATGAAATCCATCCTTTCCGGTGTTTCTGCCTTCTCTCGTCTCTCGTCAAGCACTTGCTTCAAGGTCTTCATAACATTATTGCGTCCCTACAGTATTGCATATATATGTATATATAGCTTAATGAGAATTCATAGCAATTCTAAGGTGGCGATTAATCCAAGGTAACAACAGGAAGGCACTGAATTATGCTAATTAGAATTATCGGCACGCAGTTCACGAGTTCGACCAGATCCACATCAATCAGTCAGCACATGATAAATCGGTAGGTATACCTGCATACATTTATAGAACGCTGTTCCAGGGATATAAAGTGGAAATGACAATAGTCCTTGGTTGAACGCATCAAAATTCTTCCACAGATCCCCTGATAATACCGACGCCTCGTGACCGATCATCCATTTGGCAGCAATACCGAATATCATCTGCACAGATATATATATAGATATATACAGAAGAAATGCCATTAGAATATATAGATGAAAACATCCATGCATCGTGCATTATTTACTGATCAAGATGGATTCGTGCATGCATACACTTGAGAGGGCTGGTTTGAGTTCAACGCTTTGTCTGTCGTGCCAGGAGCCAAGGGTCCTCTCCACGGCACCCTGCATATCATGGAGCAGCACCAGCCTGAGGTTCTCTGGGCCAAAGACTCGACGGATCATGTTCCTGGTGTTCTTGTGCAGGGACCCATAACATTTGGCGATGTTCTCCTCGCCCAGGAGTCTCATGAATGACTCCGGAAACCATATGTGGAATGCCTTCTCCTCTTGCTGCAGCACGTAGTGGTTGACGTCCGGGTCAAGAGACACAATCAGGTCCTTGCCGACCAAGTTGGTCTTGAAAATAGGACCGTACCTGAAAATTAAAGGTATTACCATGTATATATCGGTTAGATGTATATATATCGGGAGTTAAAAGTTAATTACTTTATGAAGCTTAAAAGTCGATAGATGGATATTTTGCCTTTTATGGGCATTTATAGCATTTGTCCCTTAATTTCAAGCATGTTGCACAATAAGCATCCAAAAGGAGTCTCGTGTAAGGGCAGCTCAAGCAGTGGTTTAACGGGAAAGAACTTCGATTCAATAGTGCTGGGACCTAGGCTGTAAATAAAACTAGCAAAAGGACAGCGTTCCCTCTCCCTGAATGGCTTTTGTGGACAGTTTTCATCTGTCAGAGTGTGCTTTGTTTGTTTTTGTTATGTGAAGATTCGATTATTTGCAACATTGGAGCTGCCCTAAGATGTAAAGGAAAATCATAAAGTACGTACAGTTGAGACTGTCATCTCCTCAAAAAAAAAGTTGAGACTGTCATGTAGAAATTAAACACATTGTGAAAAAGCTCTGAAAACCTAAAAAATAGTGTTCTATATCTAGATATATACACATATAGTATGGAGGGATATGGCATTAAATATTACCTCTCCATTCGTCGCTTGAAGAAAGGCAGCAGGTCGAGTGCAGGACTACGACTGAAGAACTCGAGTGTTTCTCCGAGGAGTGGTAGCCCCATAGAACCAGGCGGCAGCACCGCCTGCAAGCGTCGCCTATGGTTTATCTGTTTTAGAAGAAGGTGGAGTAACCAAATACATATCAGGGTCACACCCATGACAACAAAAGGCGGAGCCAGCCCTATGTTGATACCCTGGATGCTGTGTAACATGCCCACAGATTTAAAATCCATTGCACTCTGCTTTAAGCTACTGTACGTGTTTTTGTTCTGCAAGTAGCAGACCGCTAATGGGTTGATTGGGCAGTGCCTTGCAAAGCGTATGTGTGTGGCTGCTTAGCAGTCCTACAGTAGACTATAGCATGTGCATGGCACACTTCCTTCTTGTGATGCGTCTGATGAATATATATAGGGGGGAGAACCAGATGTCAATCATTGATATCGGAGTAAAATGAACCAAGACCTTAAACTTTTCCGTATTCTCAGCGAAGTACATAAATGCTCAACGTGAGCATTGGGTCCTTAAAAACTTCTCAAACTTAGTCCAAATTTATGGAAAATCATATTCATATCTACATACTAAATAAATACATTATCAAGAGTGAACAGGGCTCTAGCTGAGTTGGTTAGGTGGCTCCAGCAGTACTTCTCAGGTCCTGGTATTTGACTTACTGAGGGAGCGAATTTCAATGTGAGGTCAAAATAATCCGCCTCATCTGTCCAACACCAAAGCATAGGTCTAAGGTCCGGTCCAGGTCCAGGTTATTGGTAGTCTCACACGGGCCGGTCCACGTCATTGGTAGTCTCACACGGGCTATGGTACCACTATGTAAGGTGGGGCTGAGGTTTGGGGATTTTCCCAACCCACGTGAGAAGGGTTTCTCTTGCCAAATGTTGGAGGCAGTCTTACCCTCGCATGTTAAGTTTACATTATCAAGACATGTATTGTTGATTTAATGGAACAAATTTGATGGTGTAGAAGTTGGCATATTATTTTTATAATAAATTTAGTTAAAATTAGAGAAGTTTGATTTACTACAAAACTAGAACATCTTGTATTTCGGAACGGGGGCAGTAAATAATGTGAAAATTTTCTACCGCTAGTCAGACCGGAGATCACATCGCCATCGCAATGTGACTTTCATATGATGGGATGCAGTATCACGTGCTAAATAAACAAAGGGAAAATATCTTTATGAGTTAGCTGGCAGGAACTCAGCTATTGTGGCATTGTGCACGAACAGAACCACGGTAAGTTGGTTGCTTGAAACATGGATGACTGGAAACCGCCAGAAAATGAAACAGAACACATCAATACTTGAATAAAAATAAATGTGTCAACCTTGAACTGCACCAACAACCTCACACTATATATTATATGTTTGGTTACATGTCTTGGTGAAACGTCGTAGAAAATAGACACTTCTCCAACTACCCCAATGGCGACCCCGTGGCATGAATACAGCCGGGTGACATGACATGTGCTCACAGTCAAAGATTCGAAATCTTTACTCTGTTTTCAGCTACTACTAGATATAAATCTACTTCTGCGTATTACAGACCACTGAGATGATTGTCGGTCCACAAGGGTACACATGTCCAGGTCGATGATGGGTGGCCATAAGAGCTAGCTCGCCATGGCCCACACGACACCCACAAAAATTTCATTAAAATCACTTTGCAGCACTCGCAAGCTAAGCCAAAGCTAGCCAAATCGAGATGCATCTCTCCCTGCTGGCCTCATGGCCTCTCCTCCTCGTCCTGCTGCTCCCCCTCGTCTGCTTGCTGTACCAGCGCCAGCAGGATCACAACAGGAAGGAGCAGCAGCCTCGCGCATCCGACGGCGACCTCAAGGTCTACCCGATCCTCGGCAGGTTTCCTCACCTGGCCAAGAACGGCCACCGCCTAATCGAATGGTCCGTCGAGGTTGCGAAGCGGAGCCCGACGCATACCACAGCCTTCAAGGCCCCCGGCCTGCCCGGCGTCGTCATTACCGCCAACCCGGACAACGTCGAGCACATAGCCAAGACGAGCTTCGCCAACTACCCTAAGGGCGACCCCGTGGCGGCGGGGCTCGAGGACTTCCTCGGCCACGGCATCTTCAACTCCGACGGCGAGCAGTGGCTGTGGCAGCGCAAGGCCGCCAGCTTCGAGTTCAGCAAGCGCTCGCTGAGGAAATTCATCGTCGACACCGTCCAGTCCGAGGTCGTCGGGCGGTTCCTGCCGCTGCTCGAGAAGGCCGAGCGCCATGGGCGCACCCTGGACATGCAGCACGTCTTCGAGTGCTTCGCGTTCGACAACATCTGCCACGTGGCCTTCGGCGAGGACCCGGGGTGCCTCGCCGAGGAGGGCGCGGCGACGCCCCAGGCCGCGGAGTTCGTGCGCGCCTTTGACTACGTGGAGAGCGCCATCCTGGGCCGGTTCAGGCCGCCGGCAACCTTTCTGTGGCGCCTCAAGAGGGCGCTCAACATGGAGCCCGAGAAGCAGATCCGTGAGGCGCTCGACGTCGTCCACGGCTACGCCGACAGGATCGTCCGGAGGTGCCGGGAGAGAGGGGAGGCCGCCGGGCCGGAGAGCAGGGGCGACTTCCTGGCGCACATCGCAGCTCGCGGCGATCTCAGCGATGAGAGCCTCCGGGACGTGGTCACCAACCTCCTCCTCGCTGGGCGCGACACGACGTCCTCTGCGTTGACATGGTTCTTCTGGCTGGTCTCCGGCCGGCCTGACGTGGAGAACAAGATCGTCGACGAGATCCGCAGAGTGCGCGGATCAAGGTCGTCAAGCCATGGCGACGGCGGTGGCGCCACGGGCAAGACGACGACGTTCAACTTCGACGAGCTCCGGGAGATGCACTACATCCAGGCCGCCATCACCGAGTCGATGCGGCTGTACACGCCGGTGCCCATGGGCATGCACTACTGCAAGCAGGACGACGTCCTGCCGGACGGCACGTTCGTCGGGAAAGGGTGGGCGGTGAACCACTCCGTCTACGCGATGTCACGGCTCGAGAGCATATGGGGCAAGGACTGCGAGGAGTTCAGGCCGGAGCGGTGGCTCCGGGAGGACGGCACATTCCAGCCAGAGAGCCCGTTCAGGTTCCCGGTGTTCCACGCGGGGCCAAGGATGTGCCTCGGCAAGGAGCTGGCCTACATCCAGATGAAGTCCATCGTCTCCTGCGCCTTCGAGAGGTTCAGCTTCCAGTACTGTGGCGGCGAGGAGCACCCTGGGCTGGACTGGACGATCACGCTAAGGATGAAAGGCGGTTTGCCGATGCAAGTGACCAAGCAGCGCCAGGGGCCAGAGGCAGAGGCAGGTCTAGGGTAGATTTTAATTGCTAGCTGCACCTACAGTCCTGCCATACTTTGCCATTTTCATATCTATTATCGCGTATATTAATTTGCATGTAACGTTCACAGCCTCTGAGATGTAGGCACATCCATCTCGAGGCCAGTCTTTTGGTTGCTTTTGCTTTGTTATTCTGAGATATATAAGAAATAAGAGTAAATTTAAAATGCGTGCGTGGTACTCAGAACTTAATTTTCTCAGTGGTCATCTAGGTCCCTAGACTTGTGTTGGTGCCGAACAAGCCAGTTCCAAACAGAAAATGGAAACAAACACTGATTTCAATGACAACTTTTATCTCTACGTACTCCAAAATTTTAAAAATTCATCCCCGGACCTCAATTCCATCATCCCAAAAATGCCCACATATGTCGGGAATATTTCAAGAATATTCCTGAGCCGAGAGTCATTTTACAGCTCAGAGTACACAACTCTGCTACTTCCTTTGGGTCCCACCTATCCTCGTGACCTTGAGGTAACCTCCGATCGGCCCTTCACGTGTTCCTCGTGGGTCTGGTAACCTCCGGCCACCGCCGCGCCGTTCAGAAGTTGGCTCCACACCTGATAGCCAATTATAAGCGGTTGGGTTTTGCTGCCCTTGTAATTTCTTCTGTTGTTTTCTTTTTTTTTCTTTTCTGTTGGACCAATCTCTCTTTTTCTTCCTTTTTTTTATAGTTTTTTATATTCTGGATGACAAGAAGCACCCGTACTAACCAATAGGAATCAAGGGAAAATATTATTAAGAGTCAGTTGATACTCATCTATCATTGCATCATGCATGAAGAAAACCATAATAATTAAGTTGATTGCATGAAAGATGGAAGATTGGAGGGTGCATGAAAGAAATAGAACGCATCAATAATTAAATGAAAATAACTGCCAATTTGAATTTCACGGACTCAATCATATCTATTTGGTGACAGTTTTTTGTTGAAGCATAGGTAAGAGAAGATAAGTACAAATTTAATAATGACGTTGGGTTTATTAAATGACATGCCACCTCAAGAAATATTGTGGCATACACCAAAAAAAATGTTGTGGCAAGGGAAAAGTATTTATAAGGAGAGAAAAAATTTCTTGATGAAACCAGGTGTCCACCATTTCCAATGAAACGTGTTGAAAATTGCATTCGGCTATGCTAGAGGATTCTGCACTTGTCGCTGTGTATTATTTAGGGATGTAAGTTATATATATTTTAAATTATTGGGTCGATTCAAAAAATAAAACTAGAATGGCATTCTGCGTAAATATTTTAGGAGAAGAAATGAACTAGAGTGGTATGCTATCATAATTAATTAGCTGATAAAAAATACTATTAGATAACTACTTGTATCCTTAGTATTATTCAATCCCCATACCCCGATTCCATATCCAACTATCACTGCTGGGAGTGGGAGAGTACGGGCAGAAAAAAATATCTATTATTTAGAATCAGTCGATCCCCTTCCTCGCTCTACCTGGTCCGATCTCTCTCTTTAACTCTCTGTCTCCAACACACAAGTAATACGACATAGAAGCGCACTACTACATAAACTATTTTCACCACCGGCATTTTCACCATGGGTTCTTATATTTTACCGCCGGCCCTAAAGTAGGTGGCTATAAAGTAGGTGGCTATAATGGACTATAGGGGCGGTGAAAATTATTTTCACCACCGGCCCTAACCATGGACCGGCCATAAAATGCAATCTATTTTCACCAGCGGCTCCTACTACGGGTCGACAGTGAAAACGTTTTCACCGCCACATTTAGAAACGGGCTGGCGGTGAAACCCTTTTATCCAAAAGGCCTGACCCGAGCTTCTTCAATTTCTCGACCTCCTCCTCCCATGCTCTTTGCGCTCTGACTCCTCTAACGACCTCCACCCGCCTGCCTCCGCGCCGACACCTCCCCCGACCTTCGCCCGCCCGCTTCCACGCCGCCCTGCCGGATGGGCCCCGATTCCGGCGGCGCCCCGAACCTCCATCCTCGACCCCCCCCTCCATCTAGACCGCGTGGCCGACCGGCGCCGGCCCCTCCCTACACGGTTTGTGGATCTGGTGGCCGATTTGTGCTGGCTGTACTACCGGCTCCTCCCCTCTTATTGCTTCTGGGCGATAGCTGCAGGGATCGTCTCTCTCATCACAATTTCTTCCTCTCATTCACTACAGGTCTGCGAGGAAGTGCCGGTGAGCGGCGAGCTCCCCTCCAGCCCCCCTCTGGCGAGCTCCCGTTCTGTGGTACGCCTGCCCCTTCGCTACCACCCTCGTAGGCTCCTGTAGGTGTAGCTATGACCATAAAGCTTGCAGTTGGTGATTGGAAGATGCAGCCAGAACTACAATGATCATACACTTTCCGATCACTATTAAACATTGCCAGCTCATAACACAGACCCTCGGTGATATACACATTATCAGTGCCGGTCCGTGTTACAGGCCGGTGGTGATAATCTATTTTCACCGCCGGTTCAAAAATCAATGGTAAAAATAGGTATTTTCACTGCCGATATTTTACCGCTGCATGCAAAACCAGCGGTGAAAATAGACATGGAGCCGGCAGTGAAAATCGATGTGCAGTAGTAGCGTCTCTCCTCGTTCATCGCTGCACTGAGGAGCTTCACATTGTCCTTCTTTGTTCTCATCGCTCGCGCCGCGGGAAACGATAAGTATTATTAAATACCACACTCAAATTGATATCCAACCTAACCGGAGTGGGGAGGGTACGGGCAGAAAAAAAAATCTATTACTCGTATTTAGAATCGGTCGATCCCCTCCCCTCCCTCTCTCAACTTAACACACAAGTAATTTAACTCCCTCTCCCTTAGATCGAGCAAAAAATCTCTCCACGTTCATCGCTGCATTGAGGAGGAGCTTCGCGTGGACCTTCTTCGTTCTCTTCGCTCGCGCCGCCGGGAACAATGATCATTGAGTACTGTATACACCTCGTGCGCGTCGCTTATGGAACTAGTGCTCGAGCTGCTGTGCGCCGCACCTACCGGTGGCACTAGCCGCCTATTTAGGCACCACACTGGCCACAGGCAGGATGCGCACAGACAGGCCGTGTATACATCAAAGAGTATCTGCTAGGAGCACGAAATTAATTATTTATGAGCTCGATCACGGTGCTCAAATCCTCGCCGGCGATCGTCGTCCCGTCGGAGGCGGAGCCGGAAGCAGCGGTAGCACCGAAGGCCGGCGAGACCGTCGGCCTCTCCTCTTTCGACAAGCGCGCGGGTCCTTTCCCGGTCACGATGCTCCTCGCGTACGACCGGCCGATCCACGAGCCCGTCGAGACGATCAAGCGGTCGCTGTCGCGGGCGCTCGCTCACTACCAACCCATGGCCGGCCGCCTTAGCAACGGCGACGACGCAGGGATCGTCTGCTCCGGGGAGGGCGTGCTCGTCGTGGGCGCACGGGCCAGCTGCGACCTGGAGGAACTCCTGGACGACCAGAAGGGCGGCGCAGCGCGGTTCGTCAAGGACCTCGCCCTCAGCTACGCCAGCGAGCCCTGCCGCGAGTCCGACCCCTTGCTGCTCGTGCAGGTGACCGAGTTCGCCTGCGGTGGGTTCGTACTCGGAGTGACGTGGAACCACGTGGCGGCAGATGGCGCGGGGATGGCGCAGTTCCTGCAGGCTGTCGGCGAGCTTGCGCGCGGGGTGTCCCCACCGTCCGTCTCCCCGGTACGGCACTGGGACGACTCCATCCCGGGCCTCCCCGCACCGATGGCCACGGCTCAGAAGCCTTCTTCGTCGGCGGCCAGTGGACCCCAGGACATGGTCCGGCTCGACGTCACCATCCCATGGAGCCTCATCAGCGACATCAGAGCTGCCGGTGTCAGCGCCGGCGGCAAGCCCTGCACCGTGTTCGAGGCCGTCGCCGCGGTGCTCTGGAAGTGCCGCACCCGGGCGTCCCTGTCCGCCGTCGACCCCAGATCTCCGGCGCCGCTCTTCTTCCCGTGCAATCTGCGAGCCCTGGTCGGCGCTAGCGCCGGCTACTACGGGAACTGCACGGTCGTGCAGGTGGTTAGCGCGACGACCGGCGTGGTGGCAGATAGCGCCATAGGCGACCTGGTCGGTCTCATCAGGCTCGCCAAAGAAAAGGTTCCGGACGTGCTGCGCCCAAGCTCCGATGACGGCAACAGCAACGGCGGGGGCCGCGGACAAGAACAAGAAGAAGGCCCGCCGGTGCAGTTCACCATGTACAATGTCCTCGCGGTACTGAGCTGGCGAAACCTGGGCTTCGAAGCGGCGGACATGGGCAGCGGTGGGGCGTCACGGGTGATGTGGGACGCCGACCCCATGGCGCCGGGCTGCGTCGCGTGCCCGCCGCGCAAGGGGAGGGACGATGGGGTGAGCGTGTCTTCCATCTGTGTGAAGCCGGAGCACGCCGACGCCTTTCTCGGCGAGCTTGCCAAGCTTACTGCATCAAATAATTAACTAATCAAGGAGCCAATGATGGGTGTGTGTTGTTCGTCGTAAACTTAAAAGCTTCGCCATGAAATCGCACGGAAATAGTTGTACCCAATGGCGGCCGTTGATTAAAATCTGGCGACTGCGCTACTGCTCAAGGTTCTTTAATTTGAAATAATACCACAGAGTAATTATTCTTGTCGTATGTACAAAGTTACTCTGAGGTTACCTTCAATCAAAGTCGTCAACCTAACGCATAATTTTATACAGCAACATGAGATCCAGAAGATTGGACTCTAAAAAGGAACATGATCCATTATAGTATGATTATAATTTTGGTGATTGTATGATAACATAATCAATGGGACTGACGAGCTTGTAAACTTAAGTTTATACGATTTTTAGGTCCCATGGATGGAGTTCAATGGTCCAAATCGCTGTCAAGATGCTCAAGTTGCAGTGAAAATGGAGAAACATATTTGGGGTGTTCAAATGATTGTAGAGATGATTTGGACAACCGGTAGAAATATTGAAAGGATCGGTTAAACCGACGGTCCCCGAAGATAACGGGTCGGTGCATTGGTAGTTAAATAACTATCAAGTTCAGAAGAAATCCAGTTGCACCGCTTGAACTGCCGCTATAACAATGGAGACGTTGGTGCAATGAGGAGATGATATGGAAATCAAGTGAAGAAATGACAGAGGCACCGGTTAAACCGACTGTGCAAAAGAAGGTGTTAGTGCAGGGTTTCCAAGCAAAGTTTTTAGCACTGGTTGAACCAACGGTGCATCAGTGCAATGACGCAAGCAAGCTCAGCCGTGGCAGAGAGATGTTCAACAGCTAGTATGCAGATTCAAAGTGGCCGGTTAAACCGACGGCTATGACCGGTTAAACCAACACTTTAAGCTTTTTATTCAGAAAAGCAAGTAACGGCTAGGAGTGGATCTCTAGCCTATATGAGGCCTCACCCGAGTCATTTGATGTTGCTAGAGTTCGTGAGAAGCTACCGACACTCTCAAGAAGTTCTCCAACCCACCCAAGAGCTCATTGATCACATTCTTAGATTTAGCACAAGCTTTGAGAGTGTTAGTGCTAGGATTAGCACTAGAGAGAGTGAGAGAGCAAGGTATTGCTGCCTTGTGTGATGGTTCTTAAGAGTGAATCACAAGTTGTATCTCCGTGTGCCGGTCCCTTGGAGTCTTGGTGACTTGCCGGCAAATCATCGACCCTCCAGCTTGATATGGAGCGGTGACGATGGCTTTGTGCGGGGGACGTGCAGACCCCCATCCTTCATGGAGAAGCTCCTTAGTGGAAAGCGGCATCAAGGAGACTGGGACTTGACAAGAGCCTTGGTGGTGAAACGTCCCCTCATCAGAGGTGACTAAATGTGATACAAATATCAGTCCCAGGAGGCTGATAACACATTTATTACACCAGATGGTTCATGACCGTACAAACCGTCGAGGTAGCGGGCACTGAAGCGCCACTATCATGAGGGACAACATAAGGACTAAAAGCTAAACTAAAGTGCCAACGAAATCTACGATAACATCAGAGTCTTGTACTATGATAAGCTTCCTGTGGAGGCCCTGAACCACAGGCAAGGTTGGGTGCAGCACGGCGACCTACTCGACATCTTCAGGAACGAAGTTCGGATCCTCCTTTGTAAAAACTAAGCAAGAGTGAGTACATACGTACTCAACAAGTCCAACCACACCCACGGAGGGGGATAATAAAGATCATGCACAGGATATATCAAGGATAAGGTTAGGATTCATTTGCGATAAAGTAAGGTTTTACACAGGCAAGGGTTCATTTAATAAAAGAGTTTTCTTAAAATATTTCTGTAGTAATCGAATAATGAGTGGGGTTGATACTACACAAAGGATCCAAGTTTTAATGCTACCGGACTCCACATCCACAGTAGCTCATGGCGCAACTGCCGAAACCTTTCAAAACAATTCATGCCACAAAACCAACCATCCCAAAATGTCTATTGAAGTGACCATGCCGTAACTCGTCCGATACCGTGGACACGGCTATTCGAATAGATTTTACACTCTGCAGAGGTTGTACACTTTACCCACAAGTAAGATACCGCACTACGAACACCTTAGTATCGCTGCGGATCCTAACAAAGCCCTTACCCACCTTAGCTGAATCTAACTAGCCAACACGGAAGCAACCATGAGGTTAATGACATATCAACAAAGTTATAACCGGGACATAATTCACACAGATTGTATTCCCTCTCCATGATCTCCCGTTGCTCAACAGCTCTCCTTTTGGCTAGCAGAACAACTAGTGGGGTTTAAGCTAAGCCGTTGCCCATACAACAGTCGAGTGGTTGTACGATAAGTGGGTTAGGCAAGATGACACCTCAGTTCATCCTTACATTGACAAGACGGACATCTCCCAACCATGCTCAACCACAAACGTACAAGCTCACCAGTAGCATTTCACACAGGAAACACCGTGCATCTCATCAGGTTATATCTTTCTTTTATTTTCCTGAAATCCTATTTTATCTTTTAAAACACTCACACCTTTATTTTTGATAAAGCGCGTTGTGGTCATGATTAAAATATAATAAAAGGAATAAAAGGTCCTAAGCATCTCTAGTAGTAGTTAACGTCCAACAAAGCAAATTCTATATAGACATTAACCTATGTCATCAAGGAATAGTTATAGCAATCAAGGGGTGGCTATCCAACAATGTCTTGCAATAAAACAATGCATTTTATTAAACAGGCCAATAGGTTGTGTCTATAAAACTGGGATAAATATGCATCAAAAGATGGGATTGGACTTGCCGTCCTCAAAGCCTTCCGGAAGCTCCTCCTCGAGGTATGGGTTTTTGGGCTCCGGCTCGCGGTCTTGCTCCTCCTCGGTCATACTGTCGGCTACGACACACAAACAATCACAAAATAAAAAACAAAGTTCGCTGACGAGCTTAAAAAAGAGAGGGAAATAGAGAGGTTCGATAAAAAAATAGAGAAGACTATTATATTTGTCGGATGTGAATCCTGAGACTTGGAGAAAATATTTGGAGATGATGCGTGGTAGAGTTTGGAATCGATTCGGAACAAAATGTCGCATGAACTGATTTGTTTAAAGGTCATTCAGGGAGTAGTTTAAAAGGATGAGGACCTATTTGTAATAAAATAAAGAGATAGAAGGAGCTCTGATTAAATATTTGTGAGAGGGAGGTGGAGGGCTGCGGACTGCATAAGAAGAAAAAGTGGAGGGGGTTATGCACAAGTCTGCCTTTTTTCTTCCTCGAGATAGAACAGGAAGGGGAGGGGAACGGTAGGATGGGGGGGGGGGGCGGCCAGGCCATGGGCGCCGGCCCCCTGGTGCATGGCGACGCCCGGGGAGGAGGGAAAAACGGAGAGGAGGCCGAGGGGGTCCGATTCCGGCCCTCACCTCGTGCGGAGACGGTCTACGGAGGGCTGTCCACGGAGATGGGTGGTGGCCGGCAATGGTGAGTGGCGGCGGTGAGCTACAGCGCGAGGTAGAGGAGGGGAGGTGCTGGGGCGGCGTGGGCGGAGTGAGGGGCGGCTCGGGGGCTGATTTATAGGCCGAGAGGGAGAGGGGAGATGGCCGGCATAGGAGGGTCTCGGGCAGTACAGGAACCTCGCCATTAATAGCGGTCGGGATGCTCGGGGATAAGGAGCAAGCTGCGAGGGTGAGGGGACGGGATGGAGACGGGCCGGTGCAGCAGCGGGTCGCACGCCGGTTTGGTGTGCACGGGCAGCAAGCACGCAGCGGCACAGCGAGCAGTAGCGGCCGCGGCGGCCGTGACGTGACGCGGGCGGCGCGATGCGAGCGCGCGTGCATAGCCAGCAACGAGGTCAGCGGCGAGTCGTGCGCTGGCCCGCGCGTGCGTGTAAGAAGCGGGTTACAGCTCGAGCAGGCAGCACGCATGTGCTCATTTAAATAAGAAAAAAGATTTTTTTTAAAATTTTCACACAGTAGCTCAACAATTTAAATAAGCAAGCAGGAGAATTAGAAGAGAGAAATAAAATAGATTTGAACAAAATATGAGAAAAGAAAAGAGGGGACACACGCGCGGCACCGACGATCGCGGCCGGGCAGGCGCACGCAGCCAACCGTGACACGATGGTGATTCGACGGGATGGCGGGGCTAGTGGAAAAGGAAAAGGGACGGGCGGCTCCGCGGAAAAAGAGGAAGAGACTGCGCGATGTTGGGACGGCGGAAAATCGGGAGGTGGGCTTCGGGAGCTCGAGCGGCGGAAAAGGTTTAAAAGATTTTTAAGCGAGTGATTGGTAATGCAATTTAAATAAGATAAAAACGCGGGCGTTACAAACTTACCCGACTTAAAATGAATCTCGTCCTCGAGATTCGGCTGGCTTCTAAATAAATGGGAAATTCTTTCTTCAGGGCATCTTCACGTTCCCATGTAGTTTCTTACACTCCATGTCTGCTCCACTGAACTCTGCAAATCCGTACTTCGGAGTTTCTTATCCTTTTTATGACAGTGTCCAAAATCTTGATAGGTACTTCCTGGTACCTAAGATCTGTCTGTAAAACTATTTCTTCTTCCAGCACACGCTCTTTCTTGGGTACCCTCAGACATCTTCTCAGTTGGGATACATGGAATACTGGGTGTATGTCGGCCATTCCTTCTGGTAGCTCTAGATGGTATGCTACGGCTCCAATTTTCTTCTGTACTCAGTACGGTCCAATGTACCGAGGGGCCCATTTCCCATGTATCTGAAATCTTCGAGTCCCTCGAATAGGTGAAACCTTGAGATAGACGAAGTCTCCTGGATTGAAGCTTACTTCTCGTCTCTTCTTGTCTGAGTAACTCTTCATTCGAGATTGGGCGGCCTTCAGTTTTTCTCTAATTTCAGCCACTCTTTGTTCCGCTTCCTTTATGAGTGCAGGTCCAACTAGGGCATGCTCTTCAACTTCTGACCACATCAGGGGGCTTCTGCACTTTCTCCCATAGAGAGCTTCAAATGGTGACATGCCCAAGCTTGCTCGATAACCGTTGTTGTACGAAAACTCAGCATAGGGTAAACTTTGTTCCCAATCCTTGCCATAAGTAAGGACACATACTCTTAGAATATCTTCTATAATCTGGTTCACCCTTTCTGTTTGACCATCGGTCTGCGGGTGATAAGCCGAACTGAAATCCAACTTGGTGCCCATGGCCTTATGCAAACTTTTCCAAAACCTAGAGGTGAATTGGGTTCCTCTATCCTAAACGATTCTACTAGGCACACCATGCAGCTTCACTATGTTGTCCACATAGAGCCGGGCTAGCTTTTCTCCACCATAATTAGTCCGTACGGGTAGGAAGTGAGCGACTTTTGTGAGCCGGTCCACTATCACCCATATGGAGTCATGTCCTTTCTGTGTCTTGGGTAACCCACTACAAAATCCATTCCTACCTCATCCCATTTCCAAACGGGGATAGATAAAGGTTGTAGTAATCCTGCTGGTTTCTGATGTTCGGCCTTGATTCTTTGTCAAGTATCACAATGGGCGACGAACCGTGCAATGTCCGCTTTCATTCCACTCCACCAATACTTTCGTCTTATATCCACATACATCTTGGTGGATCCTGGGTGGATGGAATATGCCGAGTTGTGGGCCTCATCCATAATAGTCTGCCGGAAGTCTCCTTCCTTGGGTACGCAAATTCTATCTTTGTACCATAAGGTTCCTTTGTCATCCACTCTAAAATCCGGTGCCTTGTTTTCTCCAGTATGCATGCGGATTTTCATCAAGTCCTTGTCTGAACCTTGGGCCTTTTTGATCTTATCCTCCAGAGTGGGTTGAACACTCAACTTGCGACTGGAACCATGGGGGGCGATGTGCACATTTAATCGTGCCATTTCTTCTGGTAGGTGGGCATCCTTAGGTCCATAAGATTTTCGGCTTAAGGCATCTGCTACCACGTTTGCTTTACCAGGGTGGTAATGAATTTCCACATTATAATTCTTAACTAGTTCTAACCACTTTCTTTGCCTTAAGTTCAAATCTGGCTGGGTGAAGATGTACTTCAAGCTCTTATGATCTGTGTAGATCTCACACTTATTTCCAATCAGATAGTGTCTCCAAATCTTGAGGGAATGTACTACGGCTGCAAACTCCTAATTATAGGTTGGGTAATTCTACTCATGAGGCTTGAGTTGTCGGGAAGCATATGCCACTACTTTCCCATCTTGCATAAGGACACATCCTAATGCTTGATAGGATGCATCACAATAAATGACAAAGTCTCGTTGAATATCTGGCAAGGTTAATACCGGGGCGGTTGTCAGTCTTCTCTTTAACTCCTGAAAGCTTCTATCACAGGACTCGGTCTAGGTGAACTTCTTCTCTTTCTTGAGTAGTTCTGTCATGGGTCGGGCTATCTTGGAGAATCTTTCAATAAATCTCCGGTAATATCTGGCTAAACCGAGAAAGCTCCTGATTTCACTGACATTAGTTGGTTGCTACCAATTGGAGACTGCTTTGAATTTTTTGGGGTCCACTGCTACTCCTTCTGCGGTCAAGATATGACCAAGGAATGCTACTTTCTCAAGCCAAAATTCACACTTGCTGAACTTTGCGTAGATTTTGTGCACTCTCAACTTTTCCAAAACCACTTGTAGGTGCTCATGTTCTTCCATAAATACTTTATTCATGAGGTTCATGAAATAAGCAGGTGCATTGGTGAATCCAAAGGACATCACTGTAAACTCATATTGCCCATAGCGGGTGATCTGAAGGCCGTCTTCAGAATGTCACTTTCCTTAATCTTGAGCTGATGATATCCTTACCTTAAGTCTATCTTGGAGAAGTACTTGGCTCCCTTCAGCTGATCAAAGAGGTCATCAATTCTGGGAAGAGAGTATTTGTTCTTGATGGTGACTTCATTTAGTGCACGGTAATCCACGCATTTCCTCATGCTTCCGTCCTTCTTCTCGACGAACAAGACTGGAGCTCCCCATGGTGATGAGCTCGGTCTAATGAACCACTTTGTTGTAACCCTTCCAGTTGTTTCTTTAGTTCTGCCAATTCAGAGGCTGCCATCATATAGGGTCTCTTAGCTATAGGGGAGGTTCCAGGGACAAGGTCAATGACAAACTCTATATCCCTATCTGGCAGCATTCCCGGAAGTTTTTCAGGGAAAACATCTAGGTATTCATTTACTACTGGAACTTTTTCCAAGGATTTAGTTTCCATACTAAAACCATTGGGTCCGGTCCACTTCCCCTAGTATGGCAGGTTACTTGTACTCCTTCTAGGTTGGTTAGGTGTACCACCTTGTCAGCACAACCTATAAGGCCATTGTGCAGACTTAGCCAATCCATTCCAAGGATCACGTCTATACCTTTATACTAAAGTACTACTAGGTCTGCTAGAAACTCTACCCCACTTGAAATGATCCTTACCTGAGAAGAACCCAGTTGACACTTAATGTCACCTCCAGGCGTTCGGGTTAATAGGGTGTTTTTAGTAGTACTATAGGTATATTGTGCTTTTCCACAAAACTTGAGGATACGAATGAATGTGATGCTCCAGAATCAAATAATATTATTGCCAAAACTGAGCTGACTAGAAACTCACCGAGCACTACGCCTTGAGCATCCTGAGCCTCTTGCGCGTTGATGTGGTTGACGCGTGCTCATCTGAAGGACTGCTGGGGCGGCCCCATCTGCTGGTTGTTGTTGCCGGTGTTGTTGCTGCGGTTGGGTACACGATTGGCTCCTGATAGAGCTGGCCTTGGTCCATTCACCGAGTTGGAGAAGGCTGATGCTGCCGGCTTGTTGTTGGTATATGGACAGTTGGCAATGAAGTGCCCTGTCTCATGGCAGTTGAAGCATGCTCTGGCATTGTTGCTGGCAGTAACTTGGCTTGCATTGCTCTATAGGGCCTTCATGGTGTTCTGGCTCTTGAACTGACTGAACTGGGTGTTGGGGGCCTGAGAGCCAGTAGCTTGTGACTGGGTCCTGTACTGCATAGGGGCTTGGGACCTAGGCACTGGAGGGCCGAAGTGCCTCGGCTTCTGGAAACGGTCCTGCTGGCGAGCCTTGGTTTCCAGAAACTTACGCTTGTTGTCTCTCTTTTCCTCTGCCATGGCTCTCTCGGTGATGATAGCCATGTTCATCAGTATGTTGAAGTCCGGGTAGATGCATGGGGAAAGCAGCTTCTTAAGTTCTGCATTTGTAACGCCCCGAAAATTTCAAATCTAAACTACGCGTTCCGACTACAAACTTAACCGTCGAAAAACCCTGACCCTCTCCGCCACACGCGCGCTGTCACGTTTCCGCCCTGTGCCGTACAGCGCCCGGCCGCGTCACGACAACCGCGCGACCGCTTTCCGCGATCAGCGCCAACGCAACCCCTTTTTCTCCTCGCGCTGCGCGCTTCCCCGCGCGTGGCCGACCGGCCGCGGTCGCCGCCGCGACCGGCGCCGGCATTTCTCCCTCCCTCTTTTTCTTTTCTCTCTCTTCTCCCTATTTCTCTTCCTTTCCCTTTTTTTTCCTCCCCTTCCCTTTTCTTTCTTTTCCCCTTTTTTCTTCCTTCCCTCCCTTTCCTTTTCTTTTTCCTTCCTTCCTGTTTCCTCCCTTCTCTCCTCTGCTCCCGAGCGCCGCCCAGCTCCCAAGCCACGGTCGCCTCCCCTGTGCGCACCCACGCCCCGGGCTCGGCCGCCCGTGCCCACGCGCGCACGCCTCTGCGCTCAGCCGTGCACGCCCCGCGCGTGCTCCACGCGCCGCGCCGCTCGCCGCGCTGCCCGTCGCACGGCCGCGCCGCGACGCCGCGCCGTCCGCCGCTGCCGCGTCCTTCCTCGCCACTGTTTCCACGTGCCCACGCCGCGGTGAGCGCCGCCCCGCCCCTAGCCCGCGCTACGCCGCGTCGCGACGGCCGCGTGCGGCCGGAGCGCCATTAATGGCGCCCGCACCGCCCGCCGGCCGCCCCATCCCAATCCCCTCCGCCCCGCCGCCTCCTTCCCCTATAAATGGGCTTCCCGCGCGGCTCACCCACCCCACAACCCACTCCACCACCCGGCCCCTCGCCTCCCCCAGCCCGGCGCCGCCTCCACCGAGCCGCCTAGCACCGCCGCCCTTGCCCCGTGGGCATGCCCCCCTCGCCCGCCTCAGCCCAAGGTGAGCCCGGGAGAGGGCTCCCCGTGCGCCCCTCTCCCTCCTCTCCCTTGCCCCGGGCGGCCCTTGGCCCCGGCCGGCCGGCAAGGCTGCCGCCACCGGCGCCCTGTTCCTCTCCCTCCTCTGTTTCAACCGGCCAGAGGAGGAAGAACAGGGCAAAATGCCCAATAACCCCCCCACCCTTGCTCTCATTTCTAAATAAGGACCCCCCCTCTCTAATAGCTCCCTTTCGCAAAAGAAACCCTGCCCATTCTATTAATTCAAATTGAATCCCTCCGTTACATAAAAACCCAACTATGCCCGACACCCTTTAGCATGCCCTGATTAATTCTAGGGTTCGCAAATAAATCCTTACCCCCTTTGGATAATTACGAACAAGTCCCTGGACCCCCGTTTAAGCCCTGAAACCACCTTTAGCGTGTCATTTTATGTGCGAAACGACCTCCGATTGACCCGAAACTTTACCACTCCACTTCTAGTATAGTTTTAGCCATGCCATTAAGAAACCACCCAAAGATATCACCCCTAACTCCGTAACTAAATTATTTCCGATTCAAGCCCAACGATAAAAGCTTTTAGTTCTCTCGCTTGATTGTGTGTCTGTTTGTTTGCGTCGTAGGACACGGAGTGAACGACGAGGTTCCCGACTGCGACCAAGCAACTGAGGACCAGTTCTGCGACCCCGAACCCGAAGGACAGTGCTTCGATCAGGACTTCCCGCAAGGGTTTGACGATGGCAAGTTCAATTCCGTCCTTTGATGCATGTTTTTGTCCTAGTTTTTATAAACACAACCCGATGGCCTGTTTTATAAAATTGCATGGTTTTGCGTGCCGTAACCATGGTAGATAGCCACCCTTGTTGTGACAACCATACCTTGACCACCTGATTTTATAAAGAAAATGTGTGTGTGTGGGAAAGGGTAAAATGTGGATTTGAGAAACGAGTCGGACGGGATGGATGGCATTTCTGTGCGAATTGCCGTTGGTGTGCTCGTACCTGTGTGGTTGAGCGTGGAGGGGAGATATCCATCTTGTCACCCCTAAGGACCGAGTTGATGTGTCGTCTCACCTAGCTTCCTGTCGTGCAAACCACTTGACCGTTGTATGGGCAACGGCTTGGCCTAACCCCACTAGTTAGTCTGATAGCCATCAGGAGAGCTGGGAGCAACGGGTGATCAAGGAGACGGGATAAGCTCTGTGTGACTTATGCCCCGGTTAAACCTCAGTGATAGGTCGAATGACCCCTTGATAGATCCCGTGGTGGCTAGTCAGGTCCAGCTAAGGTGGGTAAGGGCTTTGATGGGATCTGCACCGGCACTAAGGTGTTCGTGCTGTGGTACCCCACCTGTGGGTAAAGTTGCACACCTCTGCAGAGTTGAAAATCTATTCGAATAGCCGTGCCCACGGTACTGGGCAAGTTATGGTGTGGTCACATAACTAGTGTTTCTCTCTGGGAATGGCTGAGCTGGTGTGAGTGGTTTGGAAAGTGTCCGGCAGTTGTGCCGTGTGCTACGGCGGACGGGGAGTCCGGTAGCAGTTTAAAACTTGGATCCTGCGTGGATCAACCTTGTATGCTCTTGGTACTTGAAAGCTTGTTTTGAAAATGTTTTAAACGAACCATTGCATGCAACCGAGTTTTCCGCAAATAAACCCTAACACTGTCCTTGGATTATCCTGTGCATTTAACTCTGTTATACCCCCCCTCCGTGGGTGCGATTGGACTTGCTGAGTACGTTTGTACTCACCCCTTTCTTACTTTTACAGTGGAAGACCCAGACTACGTCCCCGAAGACAACGAGTAGGGTTTCGTCCTGCACCCAGTCTTGCCTGTGGTTGAGGCCACCGTTGGATTCCGCATGGCGCAAGACTCTGATGATCCTCTTTTCGTAACTAGTGTAGTGGTGTGGGTTTTAGTTGTAATCCTCGCGATAGTGGCGTTTCACTGCCCATTACCGCGAAGAGTTGTACGGTGATGTACCATCTGTTGTAATAAAAGTGTTATCAGCCTCCTGGGATTGATAAATTAACACTTTTAAGTCTTCCCTGATGGTGTAACGCCCTGAAAATCCACCAAATTAAAACACGCGCTAGGGTGCTTCATTCAGAGACCACCCGACGACGAAACCCTAACCCTAACCAGGTCCTCCACCGCTCGGTAGCTTGTCAACGCGCGCGACCGCTTTCCTCGATTAGCGCCGGCACGATTCGGCGCACGAATGCCGCGCACGCGTGGCCGACCAGCCGCGGCCGCCGCCGCGATTGGCGCCGACGCGTCTTTCTTTTCCCTCGCTGTTTCCCCTCGCACCGCGCGCTTCCCCGCGTGGCCGACCGGCCGCGGTCACCGCCGCGACCGGCGCCGGCCCTTCTCCCTCCCTCTTTTTCTTTTCTCTCTTTTCCCCTTTCCTTTTTCCTTTTCTCCCCTTTTCTTTTCTTTCTTTTCTCCCTTTCCTCCCTTTTCTTTCTCCTCCCTTCCTTCCTGTTTCCCCTTTCCCCCCCCCTGCTCCCGAGCACGGCACAGCCGTGCGCCGGCCCTGTGCGCCGCGCCCGCGCTACTCCCGGCCGTGCCGCGTGCACGCGCACGCACCCGCCCGCGCACCCCGCGTGCCCCGCGTGCTCACGCGCCGCGCTCCGCGGCGCCCGTCGCCCGTGCCTCGCCCCTGGCCCGCGCCGCGCGTGCCGTGCGCGCACACGCCCGCACCCGGCGCCGCTATGCCGCGCCGCCCGCTGAGCCGCCGCCGCTGCCGCGCCGGGCCGTCCGCCGCTGCCGCACCCGCCCCGACGCGCCGCACGCCGCCACAGCCCCGTGCTCGCCCGCACGCCACGCCACGACGAAAGAAAGCGGCCGGGACGCCATTAATGGCGCCCGCACCGCCCGCCGGCCGCCTCAATTCCCCCACCTCACCGCCCTCCCCTCGGCCTATAAATAGGCCGCCCGCGTGGCTCACCACCACCACGACCACCTCCACCACCCGGCCCCTCGCCTCCCCCAGCCCGGCGCCGCCCCCACGGACGCCCCTGCCCGCCGCCGCAAGCCCCCGTGGGCAGCCCCCCTCGCTGCAGCCCGAGCCAAGGTGAGGCCGGGGATGGGTTCCCCGCGCCCCCCTCCCTCTTTTCCCCCACCCCCCGGACCGCCGCCGTGCCCTGCCGGCCGGGATTGGGCCGCCGGCGCCCCCCCCCCCAATCCCTCCTCTGTTTCTGTCACGGGGGAGGAGAGGAGGAAGAAACCATTTTGCCCAAAACCCCCTCCCCCTTTCCTGTTTTTCCAAAGAAAACCCCCCTAGGAGCACCCCTGTCCATTCCCTTTTACAAATGAAACCCCGCATGTTTTGTTATTTCGATTTGAACCCTCCAATGCATACATCCAGATATACTTGACAACCTTTTAGCATGACTAGGGAAATTCTAGGATTCGCGAATAGACCCTTACTCTTTTCATATAATCGCGAATGAGCCCCTGGACCCCCGTTTAAGCCCTGGAACCGCCTTTAGCGCGTCATTTTATGTGCGAAACGACCTCCGATTGATCCGAAACTTTACCACTCCGCTTCTAGTATAGTTTTAGCTATGCCATTAAGAAACCACCTAGAGATACCACCCCTAACTCCGTAACTAAATTATTTCCGATTCAAGCCCAACGATAAAAGCTTTTAGTTCTTTCGCTTGATTGTGTGTCTGTTTGTTTGCGTCGTAGGACACGGAGTGAACGACGAGGTTCCCGACCGCGACCAAGCAACTGAGGACCAGTTCTGCGACCCCGAACCCGAAGGACAGTGCTTCGGCCAGGACTTCCCGCAAGGGTTTGACGATGGCAAGTTCAATTCCGCCCTTTGATGCATATTTCTGTCCTAGTTTTTATAAACACGACCCAATGGCCTGTTTTATAAAATTGCATTGTTTTGCGTGCTGGAAACCCGGTAGGATAGCCACCCTGGTGTGAAATAACCATACTTTGACTGCCTGATTTATAAAGAAAATGCGTGTGTGTGGGAAGGGATAAAATGTGGTTTTGAAAAGCGAGTTAGATGAGATGGATGGCATTTCTGTGTGAATTGCCGTTGGTGTGCTCGTACCTGTGTGGTTGAGCGTGGATGGGAGATATCCATCTTGTCACCCCTAAGGACCGAGTTGATGTGACATCTCACCTAGCTTCTCGTAGTGCGAACCACTTGACCGTTGTATGGGCAACGGCTTGGCCTAACCCCACTGGTTAGTCTGATAGCCATCAGGAGAGCTGGGAGCAACGGGTGATCAAGGAGACGGGATAAGCTCTGTGTGACTTATGCCCCGGTTAAACCTCGGTGATAGGTCGAATGACCCCTTGATAGATCCCGTGATGGCTAGTCAGGTCTAGCTACGGTGGGTAAGGGCCTCGATGGGATCTGCACCGGCACTAAGGTGTTCGTGCTGTGGTACCCCACCTGTGGGTAAAGTTGCACACCTCTGCAGAGTTAAAAAAATCTATTCGAATAGCCGTGCCCACGGTACTGGGCAGGTTACGGTGTGGTCACATAACTAGTGTTTCTCTCTGGGAAATGGTTGAACCGGTGTGAGTTGTTTGAAAAGTATCCGGCAATGGTGCTGTGTGCTACGACGGACGGGAAGTCCGGTAGCGGCTTGAAACTTGGAACCGTGAGGATCGACATCGTGTGTTCTTAGACACTTGAAAACTCGTTTTGAAAAAATGCTTTTAAAAACGAACCCTTGCATATAATTGTGTTTCCGCAAAAGAACCGTAACTATATCCTTGGATTATCCTGTGCATTTAATTCTGTTATACCCCCCCCGTGGGTGTGATTGGACTTGCTGAGTACGTTTGTACTCACCCCGTTCTTACTTTACAGTGGAGGATCCCGACTACATCCCCGAGAACGACGAGTAGGGTCCCGTCCTGCACCCAGTCTTGCCTGTGGGTGAGGTCACCGTTGGAGCTCCGCATGGCGCAAGACTCTGATGATTCTTTGTTCGTAGCTAGTGTAGTTGTGTGGGTTCTGGTTGTAATCCTCGCGATAGTGGCGCTTCACTGCCCATTACCGCGTAGAGTTGTACGGTGAGGTACCATCTGATGTAATAAAAGTGTTATCAGCCTCCTGGGATTGATAAAGTGACACTTTAAGTCTTCCCTGATGGGAGGACGCTTCAGGTGGTATCAGAGCCGTAGGCTGGCCGTAGGACGTAACCCTAGGAGCGAGACCCCTTTTTAGGCCCTAGAACTTGTCCTGGTTTAGAAACTTTCTGCACAAACACTCACCACTGGTCTTTGCCTTGTTCCAGATGGCTGGCAATGGATGGGTTAGCGGAATCTGCCACGCAGAGCCCGGCCTCCCCAAGTTACTATTGCTCAGCCTGGAACGCGTCGGGGTTATGGAACCACCGGAGTACGCCTACCGAGAATACATCTCCGGTGGCACCCTTCGGTGCGACACGATGATCTTTGTGGAGAGAAGCCCCCGCTACCCTGAGGTGGACCCTTGGTTCATCTCCACAAAGGGCTTCCGATTCCCCGACACCTACCGAAAGGCCGCCCGTAAAGCCCTACGCCGACTGCGTGTGCTCTACAGGCGCCACCTTCAGCGGACTCCTATGGGATTTTTCCCACCCGCTGAAAGAAGAGGGCGCACTTGGATTGCCCGAATGAGGGGACTTGGACGAGAAGAAGAAGACCTGGAAGATACGGTCTCCCACCTGTCTATTTACCTTACGGGCTTAGATGCACTCTGCAGCGAGCAGGCGGCACAACTGAAGAAATTAATCCATGGAGTTGAAAAGTTAACCCAGGAGCTGGAGGAACAATGGACAAGAGCTGCAACCGCCGAGTATTCCTTGGCCGCCCTCCAAGCCCAGATGCAAGAATACGAGACCCGCAACGGAATAGGTGGATGGATCGAAGAAGAAGAAGAAGAACCCATGGAAACCCATTGGGACAAGGGTACTCAGACCGAAAACGAGATGGATCGGTTCCTTCCAATAAAGAAGCGCTCTATCAGGCCCGAGGAAGAATCTCCATGATAGGATTAGCACCCCTAGCAAAAACCCTACCCGAATGACCACGTATCCATGAAAGTTGTACCCTCCCTGCTTAATAAAATAGTTGATGCTTGTTGCTTGTGATGTCGTGTGCTGATTGGTTGTGTGCAGCTCGTTTATATGGGTATCGGCAGAAAGTGGATTCTGCCCTATATATACAAATTAAACAACTTAAACGTCACATAATCGTAACCCCAATTTACCCAATCAACAGGTGACCCCCCGGAACGTTGCGAGGGCCTCCCGTGGCCGGAACCCCGTAGCCGCTAGTGTCGGAGCACACCCCGTCGAACAAGATCTTCC
This sequence comes from Panicum hallii, assembly GCF_002211085.1. Lineage (NCBI taxonomy): Eukaryota > Viridiplantae > Streptophyta > Magnoliopsida > Poales > Poaceae > Panicum > Panicum hallii. Next base: position 59,086,304 of record NC_038050.1, on the reverse strand, counting down.
CCAAGGAGAGCAAGAAGTAAGCCAGAACCGAGGGGGAAGTCAAGAAGGAGAACAACTACCACCACCCCCACCCCTCGGGGACCTGGCGCAGATCATCCATAACCAAACCCTCATACTGGAAACCCTGGCGAATGCCCTCATTAACCGGCAGCCGCGAGGGCAAAATATGAACGACAAGCTGACGGCCTTCTTAAGGACCAAGCCACCTACCTTCGCCGGATCTTGCAACCCGTTGGACGCGGACGACTGGTTGCGAGTAATTCAGAGGAAGCTCGAGCCATTCGAATGCCAGGACCGGGATAAAGTCCTTCTGGCGGCCCACCAGCTCACCGGAACGGCATTATCCTGGTGGGAAAACTATTGTGCGGCAGCCGAAGATGCCTCTACCATCACCTGGGGAGAATTTGTAAGGGAGTTCCGCCGCTACCATATCCCTTCGGCCACCATGAAACGCAAGGCGGATGAATTCCGCGCACTACAACAGGGAAGCATGTCGGTGGAAGAATACACCCACCGGTTCATAGAATTGGCCCGATATGCGCCGGAAGAGGTGAATGACGACGATAAAAAGCAAGACATGTTCAAGAAAGGGTTAAGCCCAGAGCTCCGGACCTTGCTTACTCCCCAGATCTATCCGGACTTCAACACCCTAATGAACAAGGCCATCCTCACGGAAAGGGCCAAGGCCGAAGAAAGAAAGGACAACAAACGCAAGTTCTTGGAAAGTAGGGCTCGCCAACAAGACCGTTTCCAGAAGCCGAGAAATTCCAGCTATACTGCACCAGGAACTCAGGCCCCAATGCAGTATAGAACCCAGTCCCAGGTGACAGGATCACAGGCCCCGCCTAGAAGCCAGAATACCTCGAGGGCCCCGCAAAGCAATGCAAGTCAGGCCACCCCCGACAACAACAATGTTAGAGCTTGTTTCAACTGCCGAGAGACAGGGCATTTCATCGCCAATTGCCCCTACGCCAAGAATAAGCCGGCAACGTCGACCTTCTCCAACACAGTGAATGGGCCCAGACCAGCCCTGACCGGTGCCAACCGAGTGCCTGTCCGCAACAACGACAACAGCCAGCAGGTGAAACAGCAATCTTTTGGACGAGCCCGCGTCAATCACATCGACGCGCAGGAGGCTCAAGAAGCTCAGGGCGTAGTGCTCGGTGAGTACTTAGTCAACTCAGCTCTGGCAACAGTATTATTTGATTCTGGAGCATCGCACTCGTTTATATCCTCGAGCTATGGGGAGAAACACAAAATACCTACAGTACTACTAAAAACACCCCTATTAACCCGGACGCCTGGAGGCGACATCAACTGCCAATTAGAGTGTTCACGGGTTAAGATCAATTTAAGTGGGGTAGACTTCCTAGCAGATTTGGTGGTACTTAAGCCTGGGGGAATAGACGTGATCCTTGGGATGGATTGGTTAAGCCGGCACAATGGTCTCATAGGCTGCTCTGATAAAGTGGTCCACCTAACCAACCACGAAGGAGTACAAGTGATCTGCCGTACCCGGGATAGTAAATATGACCCAATGGTATTTAGCATGGAAGCCCAGCCCCTAGAAGGAGTCCCGGTAGTGAACGAATACCCAGATGTTTTTCCCGAGGAACTTCCCGGCATGCCACCAGACAGGGATATAGAATTCGTCATCGACCTTAACCCCGGAACCTCCCCTATAGCCAAGAGACCCTATAGGATGGCAGCCTCGGAATTGACGGAATTAAAGAAGCAACTAGAAGAACTACAACGGATTGGTTTTATCAGACCAAGCTCGTCGCCATGGGGAGCCCCGGTTCTGTTTGTCAAAAAGAAAGATGGGAGCATGAGGATGTGTGTGGATTACCGGGCACTGAATGAAGTTACCATTAAGAATAAGTACCCCCTCCCCAGGATTGATGACCTGTTCGATCAGCTAAAAGGAGCCAAGTACTTTTCCAAGATCGATCTAAGGTCAGGATACTTCCAGCTCAAGATTAGAGAAAGTGACATCCCTAAAACAGCTTTTGTCACCCGCTACGGGCAGTTTGAGTTCACTGTAATGTCCTTCGGACTAACCAATGCCCCTGCCTATTTTATGAACCTCATGAACAAAGTGTTTATGGACGAGCTGGATAAGTTCGTCGTAGTCTTTATCGACGACATACTTATCTACTCTAAGAGTATTCAGGAACATGAGCAACATCTGCGGGTAGTATTAGAAAAGCTGAGGGCACATAAGTTATATGCCAAGTTCAGCAAGTGCGAATTCTGGCTGGAGAGAGTAGCTTTTCTTGGTCACATTCTAACCGCGGAAGGAGTAGCAGTGGACCCAGAAAAGGTCGAGGCAGTATCCAATTGGCAGCAACCGACTAATGTTAGTGAAATCAGGAGTTTTCTTGGACTAGCTGGGTACTACCGGAGATTTATCGAGGGATTCTCCAGGATAGCCCGACCCATGACGGAACTTCTTAAGAAGGAGAAGAAGTTCGCCTGATCGGAAAGTTGTGAAAGAAGCTTTCAAGAGTTGAAAAGAAGGTTGACAACCGCCCCAGTGCTGACCCTACCGGACATTCATCGGGACTTTGTCATCTATTGTGACGCATCCCGACAAGGATTAGGGTGCGTACTGATGCAAGACGGGAAAGTCGTTGCATATGCCTCCCGCCAACTCAAGACTCATGAGCAGAACTATCCGACCCATGATTTGGAACTAGCAGCCGTAGTGCATGCCCTTAAAATTTGGAGACACTACCTAATCGGAAATAAGTGTGAGGTTTACACCGACCACAAGAGTCTAAAGTATATCTTTACTCAGCCAGATTTAAATTTAAGGCAGAGAAGATGGTTGGAGTTGGTCAAAGACTATAATCTGGAAATTCAGTATCACCCCGGAAAGGCGAACGTGGTAGCCGATGCCTTAAGTCGGAAATCCTATGGGCCCACGAATGACCCTCTGCGAGAGGAAATGGCACGATTAAATGTGCACATTATACCTCGAGGTTCCAGCCAAGTGCTAAACGTCCAATCAACATTAGAGGATAAGATTAGAGAAGCCCAAAGCTCGGATCAAGAGTTAGTAAAAATTCGCAAACAAACTGGAGAAAACAAAGCACCGGGTTTCAGAGTGGACGATAAGGGAACGTTATGGTACGAGGATAGAATTTGTGTACCCAAGAACGGAGATTTCCGGCAATTGATCATGGACGAAGCCCATAGCTCGGCCTACTCCATCCACCCAGGATCCACCAAAATGTATATGGACATAAGGCAAAAATACTGGTGGAATGGAATGAAAGCGGATATCGCACGATTTGTGGCACACTGTGATACTTGCCAAAGAATCAAGGCCGAACATCAAAAGCCGGCAGGATTATTGCAACCCTTGCCTATCCCGGTTTGGAAATGGGATGAGATAGGAATGGACTTTGTAGTGGGACTACCCCGAACACAGAAGGGACACGATTCCATATGGGTAATTGTGGATCGACTCACTAAATCAGCACATTTCATACCCGTAAGGACCACTTATGGCGGAGAAAAGCTGGCAAAACTTTACGTGGAAAATATAGTGAAGTTACATGGAGTGCCCAGCAGAATCGTCTCGGATAGAGGGACCCAATTTACATCTAGGTTTTGGAAAAGCCTACATAAAGCCATGGGCACTAAGTTAGATTTTAGCTCCGCATACCACCCACAGACGGATGGTCAGACCGAAAGGGTGAATCAGATCATGGAAGATATGCTGAGAGCATGTGTACTAACCTACGGGAATGATTGGGAACAGAGTCTGCCCTACGCGGAATTCTCGTACAACAATAGCTAGCAAGCCAGCCTGGGCATGTCGCCGTTCGAAGCTCTCTACGGAAGAAAGTGCAAAACTCCCCTAATGTGGTCGGAAGTCGGAGAACGTGCCCTAGAAGGACCCGACTTCATAAAAGAGGCAGAAGAAAAAGTAGCGGAGATCCGCGAGAAATTGAAAGCAGCTCAGTCCCGACAAAAGAGTTACGCAGACAGAAGGAGGCGAGAGATAAGTTTCCATCCAGGAGATTTTGTTTATCTCAAAGTCTCACCCATTCGAGGAACGCGAAGGTTTCAAGTACAAGGAAAATTGGCCCCCCGATACATTGGACCGTATCAAATTCGGAAGAGAGTCGGAGCCGTAGCATACCAGCTGGAGTTGCCAAGAGAAATGTCAGATATACACCCAGTATTCCATGTATCGCAATTACGAAGGTGTTTGAGAGTACCCGAGGGAGAACACGTGCTGGCGGAAACAATAGATCTGCAGCCGGATTTGCGATACCAAGAAGTACCGGTCAAGATTCTAGACACTGTCACAAGAAGGACAAGAAACTCCGAAGTACGGATATGCAGGGTTCAATGGAGCAGACATGGAGAAGAGGAAGCAACCTGGGAACGCGAGGAGGCTCTGAAGAAGGAATTTCCCCATTTGTTTAGAAGCCAGCCGAATCTCGAGGACGAGATTCATTTAAGTGGGGTAGGTTTGTAACGCCCTAAAAATCCACCAAATTAAAACACGCGCTAGGGTGCTTCATTCAGAGACCACCCGACGACGAAACCCTAACCCTAACCAGGTCCTCCACCGCTCGGTAGCTTGTCAACGCGCGCGACCGCTTTCCTCGATTAGCGCCGGCACGATTCGGCGCACGAATGCCGCGCACGCGTGGCCGACCAGCCGCGGCCGCCGCCGCGATTGGCGCCGACGCGTCTTTCTTTTCCCTCGCTGTTTCCCCTCGCACCGCGCGCTTCCCCGCGTGGCCGACCGGCCGCGGTCACCGCCGCGACCGGCGCCGGCCCTTCTCCCTCCCTCTTTTTCTTTTCTCTCTTTTCCCCTTTCCTTTTTCCTTTTCTCCCCTTTTCTTTTCTTTCTTTTCTCCCTTTCCTCCCTTTTCTTTCTCCTCCCTTCCTTCCTGTTTCCCCTTTCCCCCCCTGCTCCCGAGCACGGCACAGCCGTGCGCCGGCCCTGTGCGCCGCGCCCGCGCTACTCCCGGCCGTGCCGCGTGCACGCGCACGCACCCGCCCGCGCACCCCGCGTGCCCCGCGTGCTCACGCGCCGCGCGCCGCGGCGCCCGTCGCCCGTGCCTCGCCCCTGGCCCGCGCCGCGCGTGCCGTGCGCGCACACGCCCGCACCCGGCGCCGCTATGCCGCGCCGCCCGCTGAGCCGCCGCCGCTGCAGCGCCGGGCCGTCCGCCGCTGCCGCACCCGCCCCGACGCGCCGCACGCCGCCACAGCCCCGTGCTCGCCCGCACGCCACGCCACGACGAAAGAAAGCGGCCGGGACGCCATTAATGGCGCCCGCACCGCCCGCCGGCCGCCTCAATTCCCCCACCTCACCGCCCCTCCCCTCGGCCTATAAATAGGCCGCCCGCGTGGCTCACCACCACCACGACCACCTCCACCACCCGGCCCCTCGCCTCCCCCAGCCCGGCGCCGCCCCCACGGACGCCCCTGCCCGCCGCCGCAAGCCCCCGTGGGCAGCCCCCCTCGCTGCAGCCCGAGCCAAGGTGAGGCCGGGGATGGGTTCCCCGCGCCCCCCTCCCTCTTTTCCCCCACCCCCCGGACCGCCGCCGTGCCCTGCCGGCCGGGATTGGGCCGCCGGCGCCCCCCCCCCCCAATCCCTCCTCTGTTTCTGTCACGGGGGAGGAGAGGAGGAAGAAACCATTTTGCCCAAAACCCCCTCCCCCTTTCCTGTTTTTCCAAAGAAAACCCCCCTAGGAGCACCCCTGTCCATTCCCTTTTACAAATGAAACCCCGCATGTTTTGTTATTTCGATTTGAACCCTCCAATGCATACATCCAGATATACTTGACAACCTTTTAGCATGACTAGGGAAATTCTAGGATTCGCGAATAGACCCTTACTCTTTTCATATAATCGCGAATGAGCCCCTGGACCCCCGTTTAAGCCCTGGAACCGCCTTTAGCGCGTCATTTTATGTGCGAAACGACCTCCGATTGATCCGAAACTTTACCACTCCGCTTCTAGTATAGTTTTAGCTATGCCATTAAGAAACCACCTAGAGATACCACCCCTAACTCCGTAACTAAATTATTTCCGATTCAAGCCCAACGATAAAAGCTTTTAGTTCTTTCGCTTGATTGTGTGTCTGTTTGTTTGCGTCGTAGGACACGGAGTGAACGACGAGGTTCCCGACCGCGACCAAGCAACTGAGGACCAGTTCTGCGACCCCGAACCCGAAGGACAGTGCTTCGGCCAGGACTTCCCGCAAGGGTTTGACGATGGCAAGTTCAATTCCGCCCTTTGATGCATATTTCTGTCCTAGTTTTTATAAACACGACCCAATGGCCTGTTTTATAAAATTGCATTGTTTTGCGTGCTGGAAACCCGGTAGGATAGCCACCCTGGTGTGAAATAACCATACTTTGACTGCCTGATTTATAAAGAAAATGCGTGTGTGTGGGAAGGGATAAAATGTGGTTTTGAAAGCGAGTTAGATGAGATGGATGGCATTTCTGTGTGAATTGCCGTTGGTGTGCTCGTACCTGTGTGGTTGAGCGTGGATGGGAGATATCCATCTTGTCACCCCTAAGGACCGAGTTGATGTGACATCTCACCTAGCTTCTCGTAGTGCGAACCACTTGACCGTTGTATGGGCAACGGCTTGGCCTAACCCCACTGGTTAGTCTGATAGCCATCAGGAGAGCTGGGAGCAACGGGTGATCAAGGAGACGGGATAAGCTCTGTGTGACTTATGCCCCGGTTAAACCTCGGTGATAGGTCGAATGACCCCTTGATAGATCCCGTGATGGCTAGTCAGGTCTAGCTACGGTGGGTAAGGGCCTCGATGGGATCTGCACCGGCACTAAGGTGTTCGTGCTGTGGTACCCCACCTGTGGGTAAAGTTGCACACCTCTGCAGAGTTAAAAAAATCTATTCGAATAGCCGTGCCCACGGTACTGGGCAGGTTACGGTGTGGTCACATAACTAGTGTTTCTCTCTGGGAAATGGTTGAACCGGTGTGAGTTGTTTGAAAAGTATCCGGCAATGGTGCTGTGTGCTACGACGGACGGGAAGTCCGGTAGCGGCTTGAAACTTGGAACCGTGAGGATCGACATCGTGTGTTCTTAGACACTTGAAAACTCGTTTTGAAAAAATGCTTTTAAAAACGAACCCTTGCATATAATTGTGTTTCCGCAAAAGAACCGTAACTATATCCTTGGATTATCCTGTGCATTTAATTCTGTTATACCCCCCCCCCCCCCCCCGTGGGTGTGATTGGACTTGCTGAGTACGTTTGTACTCACCCCGTTCTTACTTTACAGTGGAGGATCCCGACTACATCCCCGAGAACGACGAGTAGGGTCCCGTCCTGCACCCAGTCTTGCCTGTGGGTGAGGTCACCGTTGGAGCTCCGCATGGCGCAAGACTCTGATGATCCTTTGTTCGTAGCTAGTGTAGTTGTGTGGGTTCTGGTTGTAATCCTCGCGATAGTGGCGCTTCACTGCCCATTACCGCGTAGAGTTGTACGGTGAGGTACCATCTGATGTAATAAAAGTGTTATCAGCCTCCTGGGACTGATAAAGTGACACTTTAAGTCTTCCCTGATGGGAGGACGCTTCAGATGGGGGGACGCTTCAGGTGGTATCAGAGCCGTAGACTGGCCGTAGGACGTGACCCTAGGAGCGAGACCCCTTTTTAGGCCCTAGAACTTGTCCCGATTTAGAAATTTTCTGCACAAACACTCACCACTGGTCTTTGCCTTGTTCCAGATGGCTGGCAATGGATGGGTTAACGGAATCTGCCACGCAGAGCCCGGCCTTCCCAAGTTACTATTGCTCAGCCTGGAACGCGTTGGGATTATGGAACTACCGGAGTATGCCTACCGTGAGTACCTCGCCGGAGGCACCCTTCGGTGTGACATGATGGTTTTTGTGGAGAAAAGCACCCGCTACCCTGATGTGGACCCTTGGTTCATCTCCACCACTGGTTTCCGCTTCCCCGACACCTATCGAAAGGCCGCTCGTAAAGCCCTGCGACGACTGCGTGTGCTCTACAGGCACCACCTTCAGCGGACTCCTATGGGATTTTTCCCACCCGCTGAGGGAAGAGGGCGCACTTGGATTGCCCGAATGAGGGGACTTGGACGAGAAGAAGAAGACCTGGAAGACACAGTCTCCCACCTGTCCATCTACCTCACTGGCTTGGATGCACTCTACCGCGAGCAGGCGACGCAACTGAAGCAGCTAATCCATGGGATTGAAAAGATAACCCAGGAGCTGGAGGAACAACGAACAAGGGCCGCAAGCGCCGAGTATTCCTTAGCCGCCCTCCAAGCCCAGATGCAGGAATACGAGAACCGCAACGGAATAGGTGGATGGATAGAGGAAGAAGAAGAAGAAGAACCCATGGAAACCCATTGGGATAAGGGTACCCAGACCGAAAATGAGATGGATCGGTTCCTTCCAATAAAGAAGCGCTCTATCAGAACCGAGGAAGAATCCCCGTAATAGGATTAGCACTCCAAGCTAGAACCCGACCCTAATAACCCCGTGCCCCTGGAAACTGTACCCCCATGTGGTAATAATAAATGTTATCTACTCCCTCGTTGTACCTGTACAAAATTTGTTTACCCTGTTTCTGTTTCAGATGGCTGAGGAAGGATGGACCCAGGGCGATTGCCAAGCTGCACCTGGTCTTCCCGGCCTCTTAATCAACACCCTGGAGGACCTTGGCGTTGCAGAACGCCCAAGGTACTACAGCCGAGAGTACGAGCACCATGGTACCCTCCGCTGCAGGGTGATCCTGGTCATCGCCAGGAGCAACCGCTACCCCGACATTCAACCTTGGCGAGCGACCGCCACGGGGTTTAGACACCCGGACACCTACCCCTTGGCCATCAGAAAAGCACTCCGTTATTTGTGCCGGATTTTTGAAGAACACCTCGCCCCCACACCAGCGAAGTTCTTCCCGCCGGCCATCAGAACCCCAGTCTGGGAAGCACGCATGAGAAACCTGGAACGACGTCGCCATGAAGAAGGCCCCTGTACCAAGTAGCTACCTACCTAGCCGCCCTGGACCAACTCTTTGATGAGCAAGCCAACCTTCTAAGGGAGCAGACCCATCGAGCCGAGCAAGCAGAGCTCGCGGTGAGGATACAGCAGATCCGAGCCGCCCATGCCGAGGCGAGAGCCGCAGCCGCGGTCAGTAGCGAAGCAGTCGCCCAAGAAAGCCTCAGGCAAGCCCGAGATCGGCGCATGCAAGATTGGACCCGAAGTGGGACCCCAGTCCCGGCAATTGGGGAGGACCATGTTTTACTCGGGACGCCCATCATAGGATGGGGACCCCTTTTTAGGAACACACAAGCCCCACCCGAGAACCCTGAAAGTTCCGCTGCCGCTATCGAAGCGGATGCTGCAGCGCGACCCTTGACGGATAGGAACCCAGAGGACGGCGAGCAGGGATCACTCACGCTTCCCGCCCCAGAAGAAGGCCTGCCCCGCGAGTAAAATGACCGACGCCACCCTAGTGATGTGTCCCCAGCCGCTTTTGTTTAAGTTGTACCTGATCCCGGACGGGTAGTACGAGACCTAGCCTCACCCCAAGCTGTACCCCCCTTGCAGTAATAAAGTTGTTTGTGCTTGATTATTTATATGAGTACCGGCAGGAGGTAGATTCTGCCATATATATTTATGAATTAAACAACTTAAACATCACATAAACGTAACCCCAATCTACCCGATCAACAGGTAACCCCCCGGAACGTCGCGAGGGCCTCCCGTGGCCGGAACCCCGTAGCCGCTAGTGTCGGAGCACATCCCGTTGAACAAGATCTTCCCCAAGGAGAACAAGAAGTAAGCCAGAACCGAGGGGGAAGTCAAGAAGGGGAACAACTACCACCACCCCCACCCCTCGGAGACCTGGCGCAGATCATCCATAACCAGACCCTCATACTGGAGACTCTGGCGAATGCCCTCATTAACCGGCAGCCACGAGGGCAGAACATGAACGACAAGCTGACGGCCTTTCTAAGGACCAAGCCACCTACCTTCGCCGGATCCTGCAACCCGTTGGATGCTGATGACTGGTTGCGAGTAATTCAGAGGAAGCTTGAACCATTCGAATGCCAGGACCGGGATAAAGTCCTTCTGGCAGCCCACCAGCTCACCGGAACAGCATTATCCTGGTGGGAAAACTATTGTGCCGCAGCCGAAGATGCCTCTACCATCACCTGGGGAGAATTCGTAAGGGAGTTCCGCCGCTACCACATCCCTTCAGCCACTATGAAGCGCAAGGCAGATGAATTCCGCGCACTACAACAGGGAAGCATGACGGTGGAAGAATACACCCACCGGTTCATAGAATTGGCCCGGTACGCGCCGGAAGAAGTAAACGACGACGATAAGAAGAAAGACATGTTCAAGAAGGGGTTAAGCTCAGAACTCCGGACCTTGCTTACTCCCCAGATCTATCCGGACTTCAACACCCTGATGAACAAGGCTATTCTCACAGAAAGGGCCAAAGCTGAAGAGAGAAAGGATAATAAACGCAAATTCCTGGAAAGTAAGGCCCGCCAACAGGACCGCTTCCAAAAGCCGAGGAACTCCAACTATACTGCACCAAGATTCCAGGCCCCAATGCAGTATAGGACTCAGTCCCAAGTGACAGGATCACGAGCCCCTGAAGCACAGCCTAAGAGTCAGAATACCATAAGGGCCCCGCAGAGCAACACAAGCCCGGCCGCCTCTGACAACAACAATGTTAGGGCCTGTTTCAACTGCCGGGAGACAGGGCACTTCATCGCCAATTGCCCCTACGCCAAGAATAAGCCGGCAACGTCAGCCTTCTCCAACACAGTGAATGGGCCCAGACCAGCCCTGACCGGTGCCAACCGAGTGCCTGTCCGCAACAACGACGGCAGCCAGCAGGTGAAGCAGCAGTCATTTGGACGAGACCGCGTCAACCACATCGACGCGCAGGAGGCTCAAGAAGCTCAGGGCGTAGTGCTCGGTGAGTACCTGGTCAACTCAGCTCTGGCGACAGTATTATTTGATTCTGGAGCATCACACTCGTTTATATCCTCGAGCTATGTGGAGAAACACAAAATACCTACAGTACTACTAAAAACACCCCTATTAACCCGGACGCCTGGAGGCGACATCAATTGTCATTTAGGTTGTCCACGAGTAAGGATCAATTTAAGTGGGGTAGACTTTCTAGCAAATTTGGTAGTACTTAAGCCTGGAGGAATAGATGTGATCCTTGGAATGGACTGGTTAAGCCGACACAATGGTCTCATAGGTTGCACTGACAAAGTGGTACACCTAACAAACCCCGAAGGAATACAAGTGATCTGCCATACCCGGGATAGTAAGTTTGACCCAATGATGTTTAGCATGGAAGCCAAGCCCTTAGAAGGAGTCCCGGTAGTAAACGAATACCCAGACGTGTTCCCCGAAGAGCTTCTCGGTATGCCGCCAGATAGGGATATAGAGTTCGTCATAGACCTTATCCCCGGAGCATCCCCTATAGCCAAGAGACCCTATAGGATGGCGGCCTCTGAGTTGACAGAGTTAAAGAAGCAACTAGAAGAACTGCAACGAATTGGCTTCATTAGACCAAGCTCGTCGCCGTGGGGAGCCCCAGTTCTGTTTGTCAAAAAGAAGGATGGGAGTATGAGGTTGTGCGTAGATTACCGGGCACTGAATGAAGTTACTATTAAGAATAAGTACCCCCTCCCCAGGATTGATGACCTTTTCGATCAGCTAAAAGGAGCCAAGTACTTTTCCAAGATCGATCTAAGGTCAGGATACTTCCAGCTCAAGATTAGAGAAAGTGACATCCCTAAAACAGCTTTTGTCACACGCTACGGGCAGTTTGAGTTCACCGTAATGTCCTTCGGACTAACCAATGCCCCTGCTTACTTTATGAACCTCATGAACAAAGTGTTTATGGACGAGCTGGATAAGTTTGTCGTAGTCTTTATCGACGACATACTTATTTACTCCAAGAGTGTTCAGAAACATGAACAACATCTGCGGGTAGTGTTGGAAAAATTAAGGATGCACAAACTATATGCAAAATTTAGCAAGTGTGAATTCTGGCTGGAGAGAGTAGCCTTCCTTGGTCACATTCTGACCGCGGAAGGAGTAGCAGTGGACCCAGAGAAGGTTGAAGCCGTATCCAATTGGCAGCAACCGACTAACGTTAGTGAGATCAGAAGTTTTCTTGGACTAGCCGGATACTATCGGAGATTTATTGAGGGATTCTCTAAGATAGCCCGACCCATGACGGAACTTCTTAAGAAGGAGAAAAAGTTCGCTTGGACAGAATCCTGTGAGAGAAGTTTTCAAGAATTGAAGCAAAGACTGACAACCGCCCCAGTGCTGACCCTACCAGACATTCATCGGGACTTTGTCATTTATTGTGACGCATCCCGACAAGGATTAGGGTGTGTACTGATGCAAGACGGGAAAGTCGTCGCATATGCTTCCCGCCAACTCAGGACTCATGAGCAGAATTATCCGACCCATGATTTGGAATTAGCAGCCGTTGTGCATGCCCTTAAGATTTGGAGGCACTACCTGATTGGAAATAAGTGTGAAGTTTACACCGACCACAAGAGTCTGAAGTATATATTCACCCAACCGGATTTAAACCTAAGGCAAAGGAGATGGTTGGAGTTGGTCAAGGATTACGACTTGGAAATTCAGTATCACCCCGGGAAAGCCAACGTGGTAGCCGATGCCTTAAGTCGAAAATCCTATGGGCCCAAGGACGACCATCTGCGCGAGGAAATGGCACGATTAAATGTGCACATGATTCCTCGAGGTTCCAGCCAAGTGCTAAACGTCCAATCAACGCTAGAGGATAGAATTAGAGAGGCCCAAAGCTCGGATCAAGAGCTAGCAAAGATTTGCAAACAAACTGGAGTAAACAAAGCACCGAGCTTCAGAGTGGATGATAAGGGAACATTATGGTACGAGAATAGGATTTGTGTACCCCAGAATGGAGGTTTCCGGCAATTGATCATGGACGAAGCCCATAACTCGGCCTACTCCATCCACCCTGGATCCACCAAAATGTATTTGGACATAAGGCAAAAATATTGGTGGAATGGAATGAAGGCGGATATCGCAAGATTCGTGGCTCATTGTGATACTTGCCAAAGGATCAAGGCTGAACACCAAAAGCCGGCAGGATTATTACAACCCTTGCCCATTCCGGTGTGGAAATGGGATGAGATAGGAATGGACTTTGTAGTGGGTCTACCTAAAACGCAGAAGGGACACGATTCGATATGGGTAATAGTGGATCGACTCACTAAATCGGCACATTTCATCCCCGTACGAACTAACTACGGTGGAGAGAAGCTGGCAAAACTCTATGTGGAAAACATAGTGAAGCTACACGGAGTACCTAGCAGAATTGTCTCAGATAGAGGAACCCAATTTACCTCGAGGTTCTGGAAAAGCCTGCATCAAGCCATGGGCACCAAGTTAGATTTCAGTTCTGCATATCATCCACAGACGGACGGTCAGACCGAGAGGGTGAATCAAATTATGGAAGATATGCTGAGAGCATGTGTCCTGACTTACGGAAAGGACTGGGAGCAGAGTCTGCCCTATGCGGAATTCTCGTACAACAATAGTTACCAAGCCAGCTTGGGCATGTCGCCATTCGAAGCCCTCTATGGAAGAAAGTGCAAAACTCCATTGATGTGGTCGGAAGTTGGGGAACGTGCCCTAGTAGGACCCGCACTTATAAAAGAAGCAGAGGAAAAAGTAGCGGAAATCCGCGAGAAATTGAAAGCGGCTCAGTCCCGACAAAAGAGCTACGCGGACAAGAAGAGGCAGGAAATAAGTTTCAATCCGGGAGATTTTGCTTATCTCAAGGTCTCACCCATTCGAGGAACGCGAAGGTTTCAAGTGCAAGGAAAATTGGCCCCTCGATACATTGGACCGTACCGAGTTCTAAAGAGGGTCGGAGCAGTGGCATACCGACTGGAGTTACCGGAAGAAATGTCAGATATACACCCAGTATTTCATGTCTCGCAATTAAGGAGGTGTCTAAGAGTACCCGAGGGAGAGCATGTGCCTGCGGAAACAATCGATCTACAGCCGGATCTGCGATACCAGGAAATACCGGTCAAAATTCTGGACACTGTCACTAGGAAGACAAGAAACTCCGAAGTACGGATATGCAGGGTTCAATGGAGCAGACACGGAATAGAAGAAGCAACCTGGGAACGCGAGGAAGCGCTAAAGAAGGAGTTTCCCCATCTATTCAAGAATCAGCCGAATCTCGAGGACGAGATTCATTTAAGTGGGGTAGGTTTGTAACGCCCCGAAAATTTCAAATCTAAACTACGCGTTCCGACTACAAACTTAACCGTCGAAAAACCCTGACCCTCTCCGCCACACGCGCGCTATCACGTTTCCGCCCTGTGCCGTACAGCGCCCGGCCGCGTCACGACAACCGCGCGACCGCTTTCCGCGATCAGCGCCAACGCAACCCCTTTTTCTCCTCGCGCTGCGCGCTTCCCCGCGCGTGGCCGACCGGCCGCGGTCGCCGCCGCGACCGGCGCCGGCATTTCTCCCTCCCTCTTTTTCTTTTCTCTCTCTTCTCCCTATTTCTCTTCCTTTCCCTTTTTTTTCTCCCCTTCCCTTTTCTTTCTTTTCCCCTTTTTTCTTCCTTCCCTCCCTTTCCTTTTCTTCTTCCTTCCTTCCTGTTTCCTCCCTTCTCTCCTCTGCTCCCGAGCGCCGCCCAGCTCCCAAGCCACGGTCGCCTCCCCTGTGCGCACCCACGCCCCGGGCTCGGCCGCCGTGCCCACGCGCGCACGCCTCTGCGCTCGGCCGTGCACGCCCCGCGCGTGCTCCACGCGCCGCGCCGCTCGCCGCGCTGCCCGTCGCACGGCCGCGCCGCGACGCCGTGCCGTCCGCCGCTGCCGCGTCCTTCCTCGCCACTGTTTCCACGTGCCCACGCCGCGGTGAGCGCCGCCCCGCCCCTGGCCCGCGCCACGCCGCGTCGCGACGGCCGCGTGCGGCCGGAGCGCCATTAATGGCGCCCGCACCGCCCGCCGGCCGCCCAATCCCAATCCCCTCCGCCCCGCCGCCTCCTTCCCCTATAAATGGGCTTCCCGCGCGGCTCACCCACCCCACAACTGTGACGCCCTAAAAATTTACCAAGTCAAATCACGCGATTAAAAACCACTCGTCGCCAAACCTTAGCCCTAACCCCTGACCGTATCGCGGCCCCATCCCGCGCCGCCCGGAGGCTTGCCGTCCGCGCGCGGTCACCGCCGCGAATAGCGCCGGCGCAAGTCACTTCCCGCGCAGCGCGCGGATTCCGCGCGCGCGTGGCCGACCGGCCGCGGTCGCCGCCGCGACCGGCGCCGACACGCGCCTCCTCTCCTTTCTCTTTCTCTCTCCTTTTTCTTTCCCTCTTCCATTTCTTTTCTTCTCTTTTTCCCTCTTTTTCTTTTCTCTTTCCCCTTTTCTTCTTTCTCCTTCCTTCTTTCTTTTCCCTCTCCTTCCCTCTTTCTCTTCCCCTCCTGGTTTCCCCTGCCGCACGCCCGCACGCCGCCCAGGCCGAGCACCTGCGCCACCCCGGCCGTGCCGCGCGCACGCGCCCGCCCTGCGTGCTCCGCGTGCCCCGCGTGGCCGCGCGCCACGGCGTGCGCCGCGCCGTGCCCGCGTCCCGCTCTGGCCCGCGCCCCGCCGCGCCGCACGCGCACGCGCCCGCCCCGACCCCGCGACGCCGCGCCGCCCGCCGCTGCCGCACCTGTTCCGACGCGCCGCCCGCTGCTGCCGCACACCGCCGCCCTCTTGTACCCACCCCGCACGCCACGCCACGACGAGAGCGCGCGGACAAACGCCATTACGGCGCCCCGCACCGCTCGCCGGCTCCCCCTCACCGGCCACCACCCCTCCGCTGCCCCGGCCGCCTATAAAAGGGGCCGAGGAGCACCCCCGGCACACCACGACCGCCGCCCCACGACCGGCCCCTCGCCTCCACCGCCCTAGCGCCGCCACCGTACGCCCACCACCGGCCGCCGCCCCTCACCGTGGACCCGCTCCCTCACCACGCCCCAAGCCGAGGTGAGGCCGGGAACTAGTTCCCCGTGCCCCCCTCCTCTCATCCCCCATTCCCCCGAGCCGCCCATGGCCCTAGGCCGGCCGGGCATTGGCCGCCGGCGCCCTCCCCCACCCCTCCTCTGTTCTGTGCGGGAGGGAGGAGGAAGAAAGGGCCTTTTTGCCCAAAACCCCCTCCCTTTCCTGTATTTCTCCGAAAGAAACCCCCTGTCCACTCCTTTTTGCAAAAGAGACCCTACGCTTTCCGTTATTTCAAAGCGAACCCCTCGATACATAAACCAAGATATATTTGATACTTTTTTAGCATGCACAGGGTATTTCTAGGATTAGCGAATAAGCCCTTACCCCCTTTAGATAATTACGAACAAGTCCCTGGACCCCGTTTAAGCCCTGAAACCACCTTTAGCGCGTCATTTTATGTGCGAAACGACCTCCGATCGACCCGAAACTTTACCACGCCCTTTCTAGTATAGTTTTAACCGTGCGATTAAGAAATCACCCAGAAATATTACCCCTACCTCCGTAACTAAATTATTTCCGATTCAAGCTCAGGGATAAAAGCTTTTAGTTTTTGTGCTTGATTGTGTGTTTGTTTGTTTGCGTCGTAGGACACGGAGTGAACGAGGAAGGCCCCGACTGTGACCAAGCGAACGAGGACCAGTTCCGTGACCCCGAACCCGAAGGACAGTGCTTCGATCAGGACTTTCCGCAAGGACTTGACGATGGCAAGTTCAATCCCGCTCTTTGATGCATGTTTCTGTCCTAGTTTTTATAAACACAACCCAGTGGCCTGTTTTATAAAATTGCATGGTTTTGCGTGTTGAAAACATGGTAGGATAGCCACCCTTGCTTGAGACAACCATACCTTGATCGCCTGATTTTATAAAGAAAATGTGTGCGTGTGGGAAGGGATAAAATGTGGTTTTGAAAGACGAGTCGGACGGGATGGATGGCATTTCTGTGTGAATTGCCGTCGGTGTGCTCGTACCTGTGTGGTAGGGCAGGGAAGGGAGATATCCATCCTGTCACCCCTAAGGACCGAGTTGATGTGACATCTCACCTAGCTTCTTGTCGTGCAAACCACTTGACCGTTGTATGGGCAACGGCTTAGCATAAATCCCACTAGTTAGTCTGATAGCCATCAGGAGAGCTGAGAGCAACGGGTGATCAAGGAGAAGGGATAAGCTCTGTGTGACTTATGCCCTGGTTAGACCTCGGAAATAGGTTGAGTAACCCCTTGGTGGATCCCGTGATGGCTAGTCAGGTCTAGCTAAGGTGGGTAAGGGCTTTGATGGGATCTGCACCGGCACTAAGGTGTTCGTGCTGTGGTACCCACCTGTGGGTAAAGTCGCACACCTCTGCAGAGTTAAAATCTATTCGAATAGCCGTGCCCACGGTATTGGGTAAGTTATGGTGTGGTCACATAACTAGTGTTTCTCTTGGGAATGATTGGGCTGGTGTGAGTTGTTTGGAAAGTGTCCGGCAGTTGTGCCGTGTGCTACGGCGGACGGGGAGTCCGGTAGCAGTTTAAAACCTGGATCCTGTGTGGATCAACACTGTGTGCTCCTTGGTATAAGAAAACCTGTCTTGAAAAGTGCTTTTAAAATGAACCCCTGCATATAACTGTGTTTTCCGCAAATGAACCGTAACCTTATCCTTGGATTATCCTGTGCATTAAATTCTATTATACCCCCTTCCGTGGGTGTGATTGGACTTGCTGAGTACGTTTGTACTCACCCCTTTCTTACTTTTACAGTGGAAGACCCAGACTACGTCCCGAAGACAACGAGTAGGGTTTCGTCCTGCACCCAGTCTTGCCTGTGGTTGAGGCCACCATTGGATTCCGCATGGCGCAAGACTCTGATGATCCTTTGTTCGTAGCTAGTGTAGTTGTGTGGGTTCTGGTTGTAATCCTCGCGATAGTGGCGCTTCACTGCCCATTACCGCGTAGAGTAGTACGGTGATGTACCATCTGATGTAATAAAAGTGTTATCAGCCTCCTGGGACTGATAAAGCAACACTTTTAAGTCTTCCCTGATGGGGGGACGCTTCAACAACCCACTCCACCACCCGGCCCCTCGCCTCCCCCAGCCCGGCGCCGCCTCCACCGAGCCGCCTAGCGCCGCCGCCCTTGCCCCGTGGGCACGCCCCCCTCGCCCGCCTCAGCCCAAGGTGAGCCCGGGAGAGGGGCTCCCCGTGCGCCCCTCTCCCTCCTCTCCCTTGCCCCGGGCGGCCCTTGGCCCCGGCCGGCCGGCAAGGCTGCCGCCGTCGGCGCCCTGTTCCTCTCCCTCCTCTGTTTCAACCGGCCAGAGGAGGAAGAACAGGGCAAAATGCCCAATAACCCCCCCACCCTTGCTCTCATTTCTAAATAAGGACCCCCCCTCTCTAATAGCTCCCTTTCGCAAAAGAAACCCTGCCCATTCTATTAATTCAAATTGAATCCCTCCGTTACATAAAAACCCAACTATGCCCGACACCATTTAGCATGCCCTGATTAATTCTAGGGTTCGCAAATAAACCCTTACCCCCTTTAGATAATTACGAACAAGTCCCTGGACCCCCGTTTAAGCACTGAAACCACCTTTAGCGTGTCATTTTATGTGCGAAACGACCTCCGATTGACCCGAAACTTTACCACTCCACTTCTAGTATAGTTTTAGCCATGCCATTAAGAAACCACCCAAAGATATCACCCCTAACTCCGTAACTAAATTATTTCCGATTCAAGCCCAACGATAAAAGCTTTTAGTTCTCTCGCTTGATTGTGTGTCTGTTTGTTTGCGTCGTAGGACACGGAGTGAACGACGAGGTTCCCGACTGCGACCAAGCAACTGAGGACCAGTTCTGCGACCCCGAACCCGAAGGACAGTGCTTCGATCAGGACTTCCCGCAAGGGTTTGACGATGGCAAGTTCAATTCCGTCCTTTGATGCATGTTTTTGTCCTAGTTTTTATAAACACAACCCGATGGCCTGTTTTATAAAATTGCATGGTTTTGCGTGCCGTAACCATGGTAGATAGCCACCCTTGTTGTGACAACCATACCTTGACCACCTGATTTTATAAAGAAAATGTGTGTGTGTGGGAAAGGGTAAAATGTGGATTTGAGAAACGAGTCGGACGGGATGGATGGCATTTCTGTGCGAATTGCCGTTGGTGTGCTCGTACCTGTGTGGTTGAGCGTGGAGGGGAGATATCCATCTTGTCACCCCTAAGGACCGAGTTGATGTGTCGTCTCACCTAGCTTCCTGTCGTGCAAACCACTTGACCGTTGTATGGGCAACGGCTTGGCCTAACCCCACTAGTTAGTCTGATAGCCATCAGGAGAGCTGGGAGCAACGGGTGATCGAGGAGACGGGATAAGCTCTGTGTGACTTATGCCCCGGTTAAACCTCAGTGATAGGTCGAATGACCCCTTGATAGATCCCGTGGTGGCTAGTCAGGTCCAGCTAAGGTGGGTAAGGGCTTTGATGGGATCTGCACCGGCACTAAGGTGTTCGTGCTGTGGTACCCCACCTGTGGGTAAAGTTGCACACCTCTGCAGAGTTGAAAATCTATTCGAATAGCCGTGCCCACGGTACTGGGCAAGTTATGGTGTGGTCACATAACTAGTGTTTCTCTCTGGGAATGGCTGAGCTGGTGTGAGTGGTTTGGAAAGTGTCCGGCAGTTGTGCCGTGTGCTACGGCGGACGGGGAGTCCGGTAGCAGTTTAAAACTTGGATCCTGCGTGGATCAACCTTGTATGCTCTTGGTACTTGAAAGCTTGTTTTGAAAATGTTTTAAACGAACCATTGCATGCAACCGAGTTTTCCGCAAATAAACCCTAACACTGTCCTTGGATTATCCTGTGCATTTAACTCTGTTATACCCCCCTCCGTGGGTGCGATTGGACTTGCTGAGTACGTTTGTACTCACCCCTTTCTTACTTTTACAGTGGAAGACCTAGACTACGTCCCCGAAGACAACGAGTAGGGTTTCGTCCTGCACCCAGTCTTGCCTGTGGTTGAGGCCACCGTTGGATTCCGCATGGCGCAAGACTCTGATGATCCTCTTTTCGTAACTAGTGTAGTGGTGTGGGTTTTAGTTGTAATCCTCGCGATAGTAGCGCTTCACTGCCCATTACCGCGAAGAGTTGTACGGTGATGTACCATCTGTTGTAATAAAAATGTTATCAGCCTCCTGGGACTGATAAATTAACACTTTTAAGTCTTCCCTGATGGGGGGACGCTTCAGCATTCAAACCCTTTCTGAATATATCCTGCTTCTTTTCGTCCTTGTCTACTTCCTCCGGTGCATAGCGAGCTAGTTCTATGAATTGATATGTGTACACCTTAACGGACTTGTTGTCTTATTGCAGCTCACGAAACTCATCTGCCTTGCGCTTCATGGTGGCTGCTGGGATGTGATAGCGATGGAACTCATCCACAAATTCCTTCCAAGTGATAGTGGAGGCATCCTGAGCAGCTGCACAGTAGTTCTCCCACCAAGCCAAAGCAGTTCTAGTGAGCTGGTGAGTAGCCAAACGGACCTTGTCACGGTCTCCATGCTCAAATGGCTTGAGTTTTCTCTTGATAACACGCAACCAGTCATCTGCATCCAAGGGGTTGTTGGATCCTGCAAAGGTGGGTGGCTTGGTCCTTAGAAAAGCTGTCAGTTTGTTATTTGTAACTGCTCACGGGGCCTTGGGTTGGTGATGACATTGGTCAAAGCTTCCAGTAGGAGGTTCTGGTTGTTCAACACTTGCACCAGGTGAATGGCTGGTGGGGGTGAGGCCTGACATGCTCCCACTTGGCTTTCTCCTCCCTGGTGGCTTACTTCCTGATCTTCATGGCCGGGGGCATGTCCTTGCACACCCTGCTGCATCTCCGCACTTGGAGTGGTACGTGCCTGACTTTGGTAGGTCCTGGTGTTACGCCTGGGGGCCATCTATGGATTGGGTAAAACTTTTATAAGACTTAGATTTGGAATTAAGTGATGTTTAAGTTATTTATTTTTGTATTTTCAAAAAGGCAGAATCCACCTCCTGTCGACAAGCACACACACTAACAAGCATCAAGCACAAACAATTTTATTTATTAAGCTGGGGGTACAACACTTGGGAGGGTACAGTCAAAACACGTACTACACGGTCGGGTACAAAGGGCACAACAGATGGGAGGGGCACAATTCTAAGCTTGGGGCCGGGGCGGCTTCATTCCTGGGGGCATATCTGAGGCATGCTACTTGCGGGGTGAGCTGTCTTCCGGGGCGGAGTGCACTTCCAGAGGGATGAGTAGCTCTTCCTGATCGTCCTCGAGGATCTCATTTTCTCGGGGCTGTTCGACAACTCCTACTTCTGCGGCTTCAGCTGACCTTTTGGCACCTTCGGGTGGAGCTTGCGGGGTCCCAAAAAGTCCTCCCCATCATATGATTTGTGTTCCAATTAGGACTTGGGTCTCCCCGATTGCCGGGGCGGGTGTTCCACTGCTGGTCCATTCTTGCATACGCCAATCCTGGATCTGCCTGAGGTTCTCATGAGCGACGGCTTCGCTATTTATAGCGGCCGCGGTTCTTGCTTCGGCTTGAACCACCCGGATTCGGTGCATCCTCACTGTAAGCTCAGCTTGCTCGGCTTGGGTTTGCTCCCTTAGGAATCGGGCTTGCTCGTCGAAGAGCTTGTACAAGGAGATGAGGTAGGTGACCACATGGTACAAAAGGTCTTCTTGATGGTGGCATCGTTCTAAGTTCCTCATGCGGGTCTGCCAGACTTGCGTCCTGATGGCTGGGGGAAAAAGCCTCATTGGTGTGGGAATGAGGTGTTCCTCGAAAATCCAGCACAGGTAGCGGAGAGCCTTTCTGATGGCCAAGGGATAAGCCACGGCTCGATGTCAGGGTAGCAGGTACTTCTGGTGATGGAAAGAACCACCCTACAGCGAAAAGTGCCGAGGTGTTCGTACTCTCTACTGTAGTACCTTAGGCGCTCAGTAACACCGAGGCGCTCCAGGGAGTTGATCAAAAGGCGAGGGAAACCAGGCTCTTCTTGGCGAACGCCCTATATCCAACCATTCTCAACCATCTGAAAATAAAGGTAGAGTGAACAAGCCTTGCACATATGGTAGGGTACATCTCCCACGGATATATTATTACTAGGATGATAGCTCTAGCTTAGGTACTCTACTTTTCAAAACGGGATTCTTCCTCGATCCGATTAGGGCACTTCTTTGGTGGAAGACATTGCTCCAATACCTCATCTTCAGTCTAAGTGCCCTTATCCCAATGGGTTTCTTCAGGTTCTCCTTCCAGTAATCTAGCTTCTCTTATGCGTGCCTCGATGCGTTCCCTTTCTCGAGTGTTGCTTCGCCATATGTCTTGGAGAGAGGCTAGGGACTCTCAGTTTGTGCCTCAGCTTCTATTGTTCTCCTCCATTGTCTTTTCAGCTCTTGTTCTGCCTTTTTCTGCCCTGCGGATTTGGTGCTTCAGTTATTTTGACTGTTCGCGGTAAAGTTGGTTTAGGTTGGTGAGGTAAATGGACAGGTGGGAAACCGTATCTTCTAGTTCTTCTTCCCTTCCCAATCCTCTCATCCGGGCAATCCATGAGCGTCCTCTTCATCCAGCAGGTGGGAAAAATCCCATAGGAGTTCGCTGAAGATGATGCTTATGAGGAGATGATATGGAAATCAAGCGAAGAAATGACAGAGGCACCGGTTAAACCGACGGTGCAAAAGAAGGTGTTGGTGCGAGCGTGTTGTGGTTACTCAGTACGCATGTTTTGAATCTACAAGGGTTTCCAAGCAAAGTTTTTAGCACTGGTTGAACCAACGGTGCGTCGGTGCAATGACTCAAGCAAGCTCAGGCATGGCAAAAAGACGTTCAACAGCTAGTATGCAGATTCAAAGTGGCCGGTTAAACCGACGGCTATGACCGGTTAAACCTATGCTTTAATCTTTTTTTTCAAAAAAGCAAGTAACGGCTAGGAGTGGATCTCTAGCCTATATGTGGCCTCACCCCGAGTCATTTGATGTTGCTAGAGTTTGTGAGAAGCTATCGACACTCTCAAGAAGTTCTCCAACCCACCCAAGAGCTCATTGATCACATCCGTAGATTTAGCACAAGCTTTGAGAGTGTTAGTGCTATGATTAGCTGTAGACAGAGTGAGAGAGCAAGGTATTGCTGCCTTGTGTTTTGGTTCTTGAGAGTGAACCACAAGTTGTATCTCCATGTGCTGGTCCCTTGGAGTCTTGGTGACTTGCCGGCAAATCATCGACCCTCCAGCTTGATATGGAGCGGTGATGATGGCTTTGTGCGGGGGACGTGCAGACCCCCATCCTTTATGGAGAAGCTCCTTAGTGGAAAGAGGCATCAAGGAGACTGGGGACTTCACAAGAGCCTTGTGGTGAAGCGTCCCCTCATCAAAGGTGACTAAATATGATACAAATATCAGTCCCAGGAGACTGATAACATATTTATTACACCAGATGGTTCATGACCGTACAAACCGTCGAGGTAGCGGGCACTGAAGCGCCACTATCACGAGGGACAACATAAGGACTAAAAGCCAAACTAAAGTGCCAACGAAATCTACGATAACATCAGAGTCTTGCCCATGGTAAGCTTCCTGTGGAGGCCCCGAACCACCAGCAAGGTTGGATGCAGGACGGCGACCTACTCGACGTCTTCAGGAACGAAGTTCGGATCCTCCTCTGTAAAAACTAAGAAAGAGTGAGTACATACGTACTCAACAAGTCCAACCACACTCACGGAGGGGGATAATAAAGATCATGCACAGGATATATCAAGGATAAGGCTAGAGTTCATTTGCGATAAAGCAAGGTTTTACACATGCAAGGATTCATTTAATAAAAGAATTTTCTCAAAATATTTCTGTAGTAATCAAATAATGAGTGGGGTTGATCCTATACAAAGGATCCAAATTTTAATGCTACCGGACTCCACATCCACAGTAGATCACGGCGCAACTGCCGGACACTTTCAAAACAACTCATGCCACAAAACCAACCATACCACTATCATGAGGGAAAACATAAGGACTAAAAGCTAAACTAAAGTGCCAACGAAATCTACGATAACATCAGAGTCTTGCGCTATGATAAGCTTCCTATGGAGACCCTGAACCACAGGCAAGGTTGGGTGCAGGACGGCGACCTACTCGACATCTTCAGGAACGAAGTTCGGATCCTCCTCTGTAAAAACTAAGCAAGAGTGAGTACATACGTACTCAACAACCACACCCACGGAGGGGGATAATAAAGATCATGCACATGATATATCAAGGATAAGGTTAGGATTCATTTGCGATAAAGCAAGGTTTTACACAGGCAAGGGTTCATTTAATAAAAGAGTTTTCTTAAAATATTTCTGTAGTAATAGAATAATGAGTGGGGTTGATACTACACAAAGGATCCAAGTTTTAATGCTACCAGACTCCACATCCACAGTAGCACATGGCGCAACTGCCGGACACTTTCAAAACAACTTATGCCACAAAACCAACCATCCCAAAATGTCTATTGAAGTGACCATACCGTAACTCATCCGATACTGTGGACACGGCTATTCAAATAGATTTTACACTCTGCAGAGGTTGTACACTTTACCCACAAGTAGGGTACCGCACTACGAACACCTTAGTGTCACTGCGGATCCTAACAAAGCCATTACCTACCTTAGCTGAATCTAACTAGCCAACATGGAAGTAACCATGGGGTTAATAACCTATCAACAAAGTCATAACCGGGACATAACTCACATAGATCAACAAAGATCTAGCAAAACAGGGCAAACCTTGGGTAGCCTTGGTTATGAAGGGGAACACGCGGAACGTGAATTCTCGCGGTGAACAGGATCGGCGAAGAGAAAAGCTCGACGATAACGAGATCCCGTGGATGACGAAGGGGCTTGCCGAGCATGGTTGCCGTGGGTGGAAGATAGCCGAAGGAATAGTCTCCGTGGTGACTCGTGGTCTTGCTCGGTGATCGACGAGGAAAAGGAATTGCTGGGTGTCGTGGACTCCTGGGACGAGACGACAGAGCCGGATTGGTTCGCTATGCCAAATCCTCCGCGAACCTTAAGGTTTCCTTGCTCACGGCTAAGCCTCCACTTCTCACACGCGTGTGCCGCTAAGACTCGGCCGGCACACTCGCGTAACTTCCTGCAGGACTACCCTGCTTGGTTGCATCGAGACTCCTCCGAGCTCGTCACGCCTAACTGCCGCCTTCGCTCCACAACTCCTCCTTCCGACTCGCCTCGCCGTAATTGTCACCTTCGATTTTGCCTCCTCTTCTTCCAGCTTGCTGCCCCTCGTGCATCTCACGAGGAAACCCTCCACCGTAACTCCTCCTGCGCGTGCCGTTGCTCGGCACGTCGTACTCCAACATCACCTGCTCATGCCCATAGGCCTGCTCTGCTCCGGCCGCTCAACAGCTACCCACACCGCCAACGCCCGCACGCCACCGCACGCACGCTCGCGCCACTCGCTCGGTGCCGCTCACATTCCTGCCGCCCCAGCACCTGCACCGGCTCTCCAGCACACGAGCTCCTGCATCGCCTAAACCATGTCGCTCTCGCTCTCGTGCTCGCTTGACGCTAGTGCTCGCACATGCCTGTTCCCGCGTCGCGCGCGCTCACTCCGAGCCGCAATCGCACGCTTACACTGGCCCAGTGCTACTGCTCCACCTCTGCGCTCCGCGCTATACGTCACCAGCGCGCCTTCGTTCGCGAGCCGCAGCCGGCCACCGTGGTGCCGTCGCTCGCCGCCCAAACCGCAGCCGTTCCGCGGCTCCACCTGCACTGCTGTTCCACCCCTGTGCCGCCGGCTCTGTACCTGCACCCTCAGCTCCTGCGCTTACGTCAGTACTCTGCTACTTCACCCGCGCCAGCGCTGCCCGCGTTTGCTCTTGCTTCCGCCCGGCTTGCGCCCCTGTGCGTTCGCGCGCCTCAGCTGCTGGGCACCGCCAGCCGCCCGTTGCCATGCGCCTGATCTGGCCCCGCCTCACGCGCCTCCTCTCTCTTGCGCTCGGGCCGAGCCGCCGCCCAGCCCCACGCACTGCTGCCGCCCATGCCCAGCCGCACGCTCAGCTCCTGCGGCCGCCGCTCGGGCCCCCGCTGGCGCCTCTGCCTGGGCCGTGCCGCCGCCTCGGGCTCCCGCTCGCGCACGCTGCCGCTCTCCTGCGCCTCCGCGCCCACGCGCCCGGCCCCGCGCGCCTCGCACCGCCTACGGCCGCCGCCCCGGGCCCGCCTACCGCGCGCGCGCTCCTGCGGCCGCCTAGCCGCTGCCCGCGCCTGTGCCCGCTTGGGGCCGCCGCAGCTCGCGCCCCGCTCGGGCCCCTGCGCTGCGCGCCTCGCACGCCGGCCGCCAGCCACCGCGCGCCGGCCCACCTGTTGCTGCCGCTCGCCCCCCCTGCGGCCTGGCCGCCAGAGCTCCGCCCGAGATCAAGCGCCTGGCCAGCGCCTGCTGCTCCCTGTGCTGTTTGGTTGGAGGAGAGGAAGGGGAAAAACAGGAAGGGATAGAGATGGAGAAGAGGAAGGGAAAAAAGGATTGAACAGAGCTGCTGCCGTGGAAAGGAGATAAGGCGCCAGAGATAAGGAAACAGAGGAGAAAGGGGATTGGTTTTCCCCAAGGGCTTATGCGTAAAAACAGAAAACTGCGAGGGCCTGACTGTAAAATAAAATTTCCCGTTGATTTAAAACCCAAATGAAGAAATGCCCAAAACGAAAGTTGGAGAGTTTTTCAAGCTCTACAACATTGCTTTAGGGCTTAAGTTCAAAAACTCAAAATTTGTATTTTTACACGTGAAGTTTTGAATAAAAGTTGGATTTGTATTGTGTTTGTCCTAAAGAACGAAATTTTATAAAATTCAGGACCTAAATGCAAGCATTTATGACACGTCATAATGACGGGATAGAATCGTCATAATGATTGGATAGACATGTCATGATGACTTGCACTTTTACACTTTAGCCCTGAGTAACTTTGGAAATTACTTTTGTAAATCCAACATTTGCATAAAAGGACTTGTACTTTTATAAAATTGCATAAATACCCTTATTTTTACCACTTTACCCAGAAATTTTACATATTTCAACACGCGCATTTCCAATGCAACTTTTGAGTAAATATATATATTTTTTTACAAAACATAAAGTAAGAAAAATATACTTGCAAAACCACCCTTCACTTATTTCAAAATTACCTTAATCCAAATACATTTTGCAAAAACAACCCTAGGTTTTTCTGTAATTACAAAAATACCCTTTTAACTTGTACTTTTAATTTTCAAAAGCTTCACACAAACATACACAAGCTTTACACTTAACAAACACATATTTCACACTAACAAAGTATATCTAGTATTACAAGTACACGAACTGTCACAAATGGATTGTTCCGTTTGAAGTGCGTTGAGTTAAGCCCAGCTGCATAGCGGTCATTACCGCACTTGAGCCGGGATAATTCAGGCGGTTCTGCCACAGCTGGTATCAGAGCTGTAAGTTTACTCTTACATCTGGAAAAGCTCTTAAAAAGTGTTTTCAGGATAAAAGTTGCCAACAAATGAGTTTACAAAGTACGTTGGATCCGTTAAGTTTGATGCCTAGAACGTAAAGCCCTAGGGACTTATATGGGAAATATCAGGTGGCTATTAGTATCTATATATGTATAGATAGTTCTGACTTGCAGCACTACTTTTTATCAAAATTTAAATTCATGTACAACTCAACCTTACTTTTTGTAACGACACCTACGATCGTGAGGTAAGAAGGTAAGGATCCTCAGCTAACTAGGGAGTTAGCCTTCTCGTCGTTGATGCGAACCGAACGCTGTTTCTGAAGCAGTGGCCTACTTGAGATGCTGCAATATATCAACTTAGGTTGAATATATTGGGAGTATATGGTTCAGCGCAGGGTATGGCGATCGCTGTTCATACCCCCGCATTTTGCGGTACCCCCGTGAATACGTTGTTTTCACGACGTATGTTAACGTTGTCTGTACGGCGGTAATTGTACAGATGCTGTTTCTATAGTGAACAGTACTGTTTGGGGACGCTTTCATGTCGTGCTGCCATGAAAGGTTCATGACATACCTATATATGTGTTCTTCTACAGGTACACTAACCATGATTAAGAGGTTAGGATAAGTAGGATTTATCGATTAGTTATATAGGGAGAGACGTATGGGTATGCCACCGGAATTAACCACGTAAGTCCGAGGATACTCGGCAGTTGTTTTGGTTGTGAGGACGAGTAGTACGTGCATGCATAATTCATCACGGAACAAACGAATGTAATGTTTGTTTAAATCCTGTTAAGGATAAATAGTGTGTTGTTTATCTTTAGAAGGAGTTGATAGGGATTCTCATGATAGATTTAAGTTGGGTATCTTAAGGTACTTTAGATATCCATCTGATTTTCAGCCTTAGCTGTTATCAGAATTGATTATCTCGTTCTATTTATCTTGTACTTTCTCAAGCAAGGTAAAAGGTCTCACCATTTGCATTTTTGTTGCAGATGGCAGCCCCTCTTATTGTCTTTTGGGATCCGGCAGGGCATCTCCATACAAATGCCCTGCATTGGGAGGGTTTTCCTCGTTTGCTTTGGGAATCTCTAAGGTCGTTTGGCTATACCGACCCTCCACAGTATGATGCAATGGAATATTAGGAAGAGGGTGTTTATCGAGCCCGAGTTAGAATGACCATTCCTCAACACCCTCATCGTTCCCAATGGCAACCCATTAAAATTGAAGTGATGGGTTATCGGATTGTGGATACCATTGAAGGGGCAGCACTAGAAGCTATCTATGTCTTCTGTAATCAACATCCTAGGGAAGTCACAGGACAACCCATCGGTTTATTTGCTACGACAGATCCTAATGAGCCAGAGTGGAATCTCAAGGTAGTTCCTGAGAGTCACAGACTGGAAGGTCCACCAGAAGAAGCACTTCGAGGTATGATGCGCTTTATGAATGTGCAGTATCATTACCAATTGTTACTGCGTTGTGAGATGGGCCAATTGGTAAATGCTGCGTGAAGTCTCTATAGGGAAGCTGATAGACATATCACCCAAGTGGATCAACTTCAAGCTTTGGTGATTGAGAAAGATGGAATTATTGCTACCCAAAATGAGACTATTCATCACCGGGAAGATCAAATCAATGAAACTGATGCGATGATCACTCAACGCAACACAATCATTGAATTTCTTCAAGAGCAGATTCATGACCTCATCCTCGAAGTGGATGATGCCAATGCGCACATAAATGAGCTCCAACAGCAGCCCGTACCTCATGTAGTACTGGCACCTGAAGTAGAAGAAGAAGATCCCGAGGAAATTGAGGGAGTCTCCGAAATTGATTCTGAGCACGAAGACCCTGTCATCAACCCCCATCATTCCTCATCGGGTAGTCAGTCATCAGTAGGCAACTTTGATGACTTTTAGTTGTGGTTGAGTGGGTGGTAGTTTAGTTGTAACTAGTGTAAAAAGATGTGACATAGGCGGTAGATGTAGAGCCACTTGTTGTATATGTGGCATGTGCTTTTAGGCAAAGGTTGGTAGTGGTTTGAGTGTGTTGATGTTAAGATGTAAGGATCACCAGTGTTTATATAGCAATCTAAATCCTGTGTTTTGTTATCCGGTTCAATGTTCTTGCATTTGTTATGAGTGGATTGAATGGAACGTATGAATTACATTTCCATCTGGTATTTGCATATCGTCTCAAATTGGAGTAAGAATATGGTTGATAATGGATATCTCCTTTATTTCAGATGGTGGGAGCTACTCGCGGAACTCCAGAAGGATTCCGGACGGATCAGGCTAGCGGTTCTCAGCAACCACAACCGCCACCTCCAAATCTGGCCGAGGTTATGGCCCGTCAAACAGAACTCCTTAATCAGCTTGTACAGGCTCAAATGGGCCACTTTCATCAACAACACCGAGGCCCAGACGAACCTCCATCAGCCAGTTATCAAAATTTCCTCAGTACTCAGCCTCCACTGTTCCATAAGGCGGATGAACCTCTCGACGCTGACGCTTGGCTTCGCACCATCGAGTCCAAGTTCGCCTTATTATCAGCTCCATGTTCAGATGAGAATAAGGCGCTCTTTGCAGCCCAGCAACTCCGAGGCACTGTCCTTTATGGTGGGATCAGTTTCATGCTATGCAACCTGCCGATCATGTCGTCACCTGGGATGAGTTTCGGACTGCGTTTCGAGCGCATCATATACCGGAAGGACTCATTGAGCGAAAGCTCAATGAATTTTTGAATTTGACCCAAGGTACCCACACCGTAACGCAGTATGCACAAGTCTTCAATCACTTGTGCCAGTATGCGGGATCTCATGCGGACACTGATGCCCGCAAACATGATCGCTTTCGCCAAGGCCTAAACACCAAACTTAAAGAATGGCTGAATTTGGTAAAGGCCGACAATTTTAATGAGTTGGTCAACATGGCCATTACTCAAGAAGATTGTATTTCAGCCCACAGAGCAGAAAAGAAACGGAAAGCACCTATAGGGCCTGCAACTCCACAACCGTCAAGGTATCGGTTGGTCCCGAGTAACACCCCTCGAGCCCCGCCTCGAGGCAATTTGCCTGGTAGATGGGTAGCCAGACCACCTCAACAGGCACGATTCAATCGACCACCGATGCCACAAATTCAACAGCAACCTCAACAAGGTCCGCGGCCGAGCTTTCCGCCAGTCACTCCAGGAAACAGCAACTATCGTTGTTTCAAATGCGGAAGCCCGTCCCACTTCATCAAGGACTGCCCTCAACCTAGGAAATCTTTCCAAGGGCAGATATCCAGTCCGATCAACAAGGGTAAGGGCAAGAGGCAAGTGGTCCAGGTCCGCCAAGGAAGGGTGAACCTCACCACACTCTCCGAACTTTCCGAGGGGACACCGATAATGACGGGTACATTTTCTATCAACCATCACCCCGTTACTATGCTTTTTGATACCGGTTCCACCCATAGCTTTATCAGTACAAAGTTTGGAACTAAAATAGGCCTGGATATTTATCCTGTTAGTGGGATATATATAATAACAACTCCTGGTGGTAGCTCCTCAAACCACGTCTGTAGAGACGTGCCAATTCAAATGGGTAATAATCTGATGAGGGCAGATTTACTATTGTTAGACCTAAAGGGAATGGATGTCCTTTTGGGAATGAACTGGATGACCCAGTACCATGTATCTTTAGATATCTCTTCTCGAACTATGGAGATAGGTTCACCAGAAAACGAGCCTACCATTCTTTATCTTCCACAACCAAAGTACTTCAACTCTTGCACCTATGCTGCATCTGGGGTCAAGCTAAAGGATATTCCAATCATCTGTGAATATCCAGATATCTTTCCGGACGACTTACCTGGAATGCACCCAGATAGAGATATTGAGTTCATCATAGAACTCCAACCTGGCACAGCCCCTATCTCTAAGAAATCCTATCGTATGCCTCCTAACGAGTTGGCTGAATTGAAAATCCAACTCCAGGACCTCTTAGACAAAGGTTTCATCCATCCCAGTGCATCACCATGGGTTTGTCCAGCCTTGTTTGTGGAAAAGAAAGACAATAGCTTAAGGCTGTGTGTTGATTACCGTCCTCTCAATGCGGTAACTATCAAAAATAAGTATCCCCTACCCCGCATTGACATTCTTTTCGATCAACTAGCCGGAGCTAAGGTATTCTCTAAGATTGATCTTCGTTCCGGCTATCATCAAATTAAGATCCGACCCAGTGATATTCCAAAAACAGCTTTCTCCACTCGATATGGTCTATATGAATATCTAGTCATGTCGTTTGGTCTTACCAATGCTCCAGCATATTTCATGTACCTCATAAATTCTGTCTTCATGCAAGAACTCGACAAATTTATTGTGGTCTTCATTGACAACATTTTGATCTACTCCAAAAACCCAAAAGATCATGCCCAGCATCTCCATGTTATCCTTCAGCGATTAAGAGACCACCACCTGTACGCCAAATTCTCCAAGTGCGAGTTTTGGCTGGATACGGTAAAATTTCTGGGTCATACCATCTCTGGTAATGGTATATCCGTTGACCCCAGTAAGGTACAAGAAGTGATGGATTGGAAACCCCCAACCTCAGTCCATCAGATCGTAGTTTTCTTGATCTAGCAGGCTATTATCGTTGGTTCATCCTGGATTTCTCCAGAATAGCCAAACCTATGACCAAACTACTGAAGAAAGGTGTTAAATACTCTTGGGATCGAAAATGCGATGATGCATTCCACATTCTCAGAGATCATCTCACTACTGCTCCAGTCTTGGTGCAACCAGATGTATCAAAACCATTTGACGTCTTTTGCGATGCATCAGGGACCGGACTTGGTTGTGTACTTATGCAAGACCACTGAGTAATTGCATATGCATCACGGGCACTCAGAGTTCATGAACAGAACTATCCTACTCATGATTTCAAATTAGCAGCTGTCATTCATGCCTTAAAAATTTGGAGACATCATCTAATGGGTGCAAAGTGTCATATATATACTGACCATAAAAGCCTCAAATATATCTTTACACAAGCAGATTTGAATATGAGGCAAAGACGCTGGCTAGAACTGATTAAGGATTATGATTTAGAGGTACATTATCATCCAGGCAAGGCCAATGTTGTTGCAGATGCCCTTAGTCGTAAAGCACATTGTTCTTGCTTACTTGTTGAAGCTTTCAACGAAACTCTTTGTTGGGAAATGAGAAAATTTAATCTGGAAATCATTCCCCAAGGTGACTTGAATCATCTTTCAGTTGAAGCCACGCTTAAGGATGACATTATTCTAGCTCAGCAGCGCAGTAAGGGAGTTAGAGTTATTAAGCAAGAGTTAACATAAGGAGATAAAAAGTATAAATGTTTCCAAGTGGATCCCACAGGAGTTTTATGGTTCAACAAACGTATTGTTGTACCTAAGGATCATAAACTCCGTAAACAGATATTGGACGAAGCCCACTTATCCAAATTTTCTATACACCCTGGCAGTACAAAGATGTACCAGGATCTGAAACAGAACTTTTGGTGAACCCATATGAGACGAGAAATCGCCAAGTATGTCTCAGAATGTGATATCTGCCAACGAGTCAAAGCCAGTCATCTAAAAGCTGCTGGTGTCCTCCAACCTCTACCCATTCCCTCTTGGAAATGGGAAGATATTAGTATGGATTTTATTGTTGGTCTGCCTAATACTTCTCTCAGACATGACTCTATTTGGGTAATCGTTGATCGATTAACCAAAACTGCACATTTTCTTCCGGTACACACTACATGTAATGCCAAGAAGTATGCCAAAATTTACGTGGATCAAATTGTTCATCTTCATGGCATACCCAAAACAATTATTTCCGATCGTGGAGCACAATTCGTCGCTCGGTTCTGGGAGCAACTTCAAGATGCTCTCGGAACTAAGTTAATTCGAAGCTCGGCATATCATCCTCAGACAGATGGACAAACCAAAAGGATAAATCAAATTTTGGAAGATATGCTCTGAGCCTGTGTCCTTCAGTACGACAAGAATTGGGACAAATGCTTGTCACTGGCAGAATTCTCTTACAATAATAGCTATCAGACCAGTCTCAAAATGGCCCCATTCGAAGCGTTATACGGTCGTCGCTGCCGAACTCCTTTGAGTTGGTCACAAACCGGCGAACGTAAAATCTTTGGACCCGATC
This sequence comes from Panicum hallii, assembly GCF_002211085.1. Classification (NCBI taxonomy): domain Eukaryota; kingdom Viridiplantae; phylum Streptophyta; class Magnoliopsida; order Poales; family Poaceae; genus Panicum; species Panicum hallii. The sequence goes on along the minus strand of NC_038050.1, from coordinate 59,052,570 downwards.
TAGTCATTGAAGCAGAAGATAAAGTGAAGATTATACAGAAGAATCTGAAGGCAGCTCAATCTCAACAGAAAAGCTACGGTGATATACGAAGAAGACCTTTACAATTTCAAATCGGAGACTTCGTATATCTTCGAGTATCTCCTACCCGAGGCATTCAAAGGTTCGGCGTAAAAGGGAAACTTGCTTCTCGATACATCGGACCCTTTGAAATCCTGGAAATTTGTGGACCTGTAGCTTACCGTCTTCACCTTCCTTCTCAGCTAACGGCCATCCATAACATCTTTCATGTATCTCAACTGAGGAAATGTGTTAGGTTCCTACTGAAATTATCGATCCTCAGGCTATCGAAATCGAAACCGACCTAACCTATACAGAATATCCAATCAGAGTGCTAGACACCAAAGAAAGGAGTACTAGAAGGGAAACCATTAGGATGTACAAGATTCAGTGGAACCATCACACAGAAGAAGAAGCAACATGGGAAACTGAGTCTTACCTTCAGCATAATTTCCCAGATTTCTTCCAAGCCAACCTCCAAAATTAATCATTCCATTCCTTCTGATCTGGAATCTCGGGACGAGATTCTTTTTAGTGGGGGAGGCTGTGACAGGAAGGTGACAAGTCGGGGGCTCAAGACTTCTAGGATCTGAAGAATATCGTCAACGTCATCTTCGGCGGAGATGGCGGATTCCCCTCCAAGCGCGTGCAGAAGTTGACCATGCGCAAAATACTCTCTGTGGAGCCGGCCACGTCAAGGCCTCTGAGATACAACAAGGTCCCGATCTCCTTCTCCAGGGATGATCAATGGACCAGCTCCTCCGAGATGGAAAAATTCCCGCTCGTTCTAGATCCTATCGTGGCGGGCTCACATCTAACCCGAGTACTCATCGACGGTGGGAGCGGCCTCAACATGCTTTTCACAAGTACTCTGAAGAAGATGGGCCTGCACATCTCCAAGATGCTCACCCCTGGCAGAGATCCTTTCTTCGGCAGTGGTCCTACCAGTCACCTTTGGGACGAAAGATAATTACCGCATCGAGTATATCAAGTTCGAGGTGGCGGACTTCGACTCGTCATATCATGCCATCCTTGGCAGACCGGCACTGGCCAAATTCATGGCCGTGCCCCCACTACATCTACCTGCTACTTAAAATGCCAGGCAAGACAGGCGTACTCACACTCCGTGACGACCTGAAGAAGTCATACGACTGCGAACAGGAAGCGATCGAGTACGCCACGACATCACACATGCCAGAGCCATCTGCAGAAGTACTCGCGGACTCACAGAAGCTAACTAACGCAGAGATGGAGATCTCCAACCAGCGGCCTAGCCAGTCGAGGGTTAAACCCAACCCCAGCGACGTCGGCATCAAGGCCATCCAGCTGCAAGAAGGTGACTCGTCCAAGACTGCTTTGATCGGGGCAGCTTAGGTGACAAATAAGAAAGCGTGCTCGTCAGCTTTCTTAGGGCTAACCGAGACATATTCACGTGGAAAACAACGGATATGCCAGGGGTGCCCAAGGAATTGATTGAGCATTGCCTAAAAGTCGACCCTAAAGCCACTCCGAAGAAGCAACAACTATGACGCTTCGTCCGAGTTGGTGAGTTTGTAGGTAGGATGTCGCCGAGATCAGAAACTCAAGGTGCAAGGAACATAAAGTTTAGACAGGTTCGGACCGCCGAGAGCGTAATATTCTACGTCCTGTGTGGTTTGTATTGCCTTAGATGGTGATCGGGAGATCTTGGGTGATCCTCTGTTTGAAGGGGATCCCTGCCCACCCTTATATAGTTTGGGAGGATAGGGTTACATGAAAGTTCTAGTCAGATATGAGCTCAAGAGTCTTACCCAAGTGGTTTCGGATAGTTTCATTCTGTTTTGACTAGTTTTACTACTGCATGAATAGTTCTACTACACTACGAGTAGTTACAACTGGAGGGTGTGGGCCATGTCCCATCCTTTATCCTGTGAGATGTAGTCATGTACGCAGTCCCGTGGACCCGGGTGTGACTGGTGGCTCACCTATAAATCGAGGAATGAAATTGTGTATTGCATGTCTTGTTTCATTAATCAACTCAAATATTTTAGATGATGTGTCACACTTGTAAATTGTAGAATAATACTCTTCATTGAGAACGACATAAGACGTTGGGATGAGCGTGTCTTCCAAGCTTATTACAGCAAGTTTGTCAAACAACGAGCCAATTGGGCGTGTGTGTTTTTGTTTTAAATTTAGAACCTCGCCATGTGGTAAACTTAAAACATCATCATGAAATAGCACGGAAATCACCATCAATTAAGGTCGTGCAGCTGCCACAGGCTCCGATGTTCTTTGGAATAGTATCATAGAGTAATTACTCTTGTCGTATGTGTATGCTACTTTGAAATCGCCACTAATTAATGTCATCACCTACCACCAAGTTTGGTAACACCAACCTGAGGTCGAGAAGATGGGATGTTCCTCTCTTCCGTTTTTGTATAAGGCGTTTTTGTTTGGTTATGGACTAAAACTTGACGAGAAATTGCTTACACAATAAAAAGTAGTCCCGTTTCAAAATAAGTGTTCATTTAGTATTCACATTTTATCCCACAAATAATGTTATTTGTTCTTGTAGTGAGATCCATGTAATTAAGCAATCCTAAATACTAAGAAAAGATTATAGGATTTAGAGAATTAAATAAATAACACGGTTTTGAATCACAATTGCTAAGAGTAACGAGGTCATTTCTCTTGATTTTCTAAAAGAACGGGAGCGAGTATATTATTTATAAGAAGGTACTATGAATTATGACCATGCATTACATGCTACTGGGAAATATTGATCGTTATTTTTTAAGAAAAAAGCTCACATAGTTCTTTTTACTTATATTGTTATATTTTCATTTCATAAAATAGAGCTCTACATATTTGCTAGGAAAACCATAGAATTTTAGCTTAGTATATTTCATTGACTCAAGCACTCATTGAATCTCTATCTTTTCTTATTTAAGAAAAGAGGTACTAGGAAAAAAGTAATTATAACCACACTCTACCTCATCTCTTATTCTAATCATTCAACCGAGTCAGTGAGGACTTTATTTCACACATGGCCTGTCTTGGCAGCTAGTACCGCTACTACATACCTTAAGAGCAGAGTGGCCGATCTGCTTCATTTTCACCTTGCCGGTTGGCCCGGGCTATTAAAGTTACGTTGCTGACACTATCCTCTACAGACTACAGCATCACGATGAAAATGAGCAGAGTATGCGGAGCATTGATATTGAATACTGCATGGGATGATGCTTGGTCACAAAATGCTGGCACCAGGAACTCTTCTTATTACCTCGGCAGTTGATGCTCCATCAGTAAAAATGGTTTCGTGACACCAGCTGATCGAGGAAGCACACGTACGTAGTGGTTGTTTACTTGCAGGCTTATTGCAGCTCCCATGACAAGGGTGCGCTGGGACTTGCATCTTTTCTCTTCTAATTAGCCTATCTCCAACCATCGTTCTCTATATCCTTCTTTATATTCGTCATTTACAGATTTCTCTACAATATTCTCTCCTCTGTATCTCATTTCTCTCCAACAACGTTCTCTAAATCTCATTCTCTATACATTAAACCCTATATTAGAAATATATTTTGTTCCAAATTTTTGTACGTACGTATTTATCATACCTCAAATGCTATGGACATATTTTATTTTTATTTAATCCAGTGTTTAAAACGTAAAGAAAAAATAAAGAAGAGGAGAGAGAATCTCTATATATAGAGGAAACCTGTAGTGTTCTCTATTTTAGAAGCGTTCTCTAGTTTAGAGAACCATTTAGAAAACGCTGCTGTAATATATAGAGAACGCAATCTTTTTTATATATACGGTAGAGAACGGTTTAGAGTGTTCGACAAAAACGGACTTATTGATCCTGTAAACGATGCTCTTGCATACACAGCAGACTGCCAAGGTACGGTTGATGCCCATGCACCTGTCATGGGTCAATTCTTCCTTTATTTGCATCGATGCCCATGCTCCGACACCGGCACACTGCAGCCTGCTGCCGAGGTCCCGCAACGATGCCGCATAGAGTATCTGTGCACAGCGCACGAGTCGCGTCACATTATGGTGTCAAACTAGTCGTTGGTACCTAGGCAGTGATTAAATGCTTGAAAAATCACCCGGCAGCTTGTCATTACATCCGGAATCCGGCACATAAAGATTTGATATCGATGTCAAATAAAGAAAGAAAGAAACCCGCGATGGGCCTTGCCCACCTTCGTGTCAATTAAAAATAAACTAATTATTACACTGACCGTTATTACACTGACGAAGAGGCTGCGGTAATATTATCTCTGTCAGTGTCAATATATAATACCCATCTCTCTTGGCACTCATGGCTCGTAGTCCTCTCCGTGGCCAAGTGCTCGTCGTCGTCCCATCTGACACCTGTAACTTTTTTTAATACCCTGTGACACCTAACTTGGCTGCAAGACAATAATGAGCACCCGGCAGGTCCGTGGCCGTGGCTCGCTCCCACGCGAAAGGGTAGAGCTCAGGCCTCAGGGCGATCGATCCCCTTGTCCTCCAGCTCGTTGAACCTTGACGCTTGAGACGAAGGCGGGGCGTGAGGAGGAACAAAGCTTTCATCAGAAATTTTATAAATATTAAATAATATGTCATATTAGTAATTTTGTTGATTTAGCATTGTTATTTGTGAGATGAGATAAGAGATAGTTGTATGAGATGAAAGAGATTTTATCCGTATAAAATCTAGCAGGCAGACTTACTACATTCTCAATTTTAATAATTATATAATAAAATTGTACACTGAAACTGTCCAATAATTATTCTGAATAGAGTAATTATTGTTGCCGTATGCGAATGCTATAAATATACTCTGAACCTCTGAGTCGCCATTAATTGGGGTCCTGGCCGACACTATCCTCTGCACTCAGCAGCACCACCACGATGAGCTGCCAGGTCTACATCAAGGACGTGCACCACGTGAATTCATTTGTCTTTTGCTTTCTCATCAGTATGTGGATGGATGGATTCGACCGACCATTCCATGCATGCTTGTCTCCTTGATTATTTTGCACTATGCGGCAGTATCCGGTGAGCATTGTGTTCAATGTTCATCATCAACGGATCGTCGAGTGATGTACTGTAGCTCCCGGGGCCTTGGCATTGTCGAAACTCTGGTGCAAGAACTCGGTGCCCATCCTATAGACTCATGCAAACTTGCAATGAGCTTCTCTTGATCTTCTTAATAAGTTTCTCTCGATCTTCTAGGATCTTCGAGCCAATAATTTTGTAGTGATGTAAAAGTAATAAGCTCCTCAACTGAGGGAGACATCAAACATCCAAATAGTAAAAAAAACTCCCCTCATTAGCAACCTTAAAAAATCGTATCAGGGTGTTATTAGGGTGTCGACATCTGCGGTTGGTTTAGACCTTGCTACAAGCTAAGCGTTGGCGGATCAAGAGGTGGCACAACCCCGAAGTACTCCACCCTGTATCTTCATCCTAGAACGAAGCCGACACTCCCAATAGCCCATGATATGATTGGTTCGCAAAAAAATTGTTTATATTAGACCATCCGGGCATCAAATTCTAGATACACCATTGTCAAATCAGCAGGTCGTGACCGGCTCAGGTTACGATACAACTCTATAAAGTAAGTCGGGTTTGAGAATTTTTTCGACCGGCTTGGCTAAGATTTCCTCCTAATTCTAATGCCACGCAGGCGATATTTCTCCTCCTGGATGTAGTATGTAGTATAATACTAAATTCTTGCCTTTTATTCCCTCTATTTTAAGTATATATATAGTTTATAAGAAGCTAATTAATTTAAAATAAACAAAAGGTCATATGTTTGAAAATGAATGGACTAGCCAACAATATTAGTCCTATTAAATATATTTTTATCATTCAACCACTAAATATCACGCTAACGTAAAGGTTTAAAATAGCTGGCTGTAGAGCTATAGCGTTAGGGAAGAGCTGATGCTAGAATACTTAGGGTCTATTTGGCACTGCTTCACTTCATCAAATTCGACTTCGTTTCATGAAACTGTAGCCAAACACCTCCAGCTTCACCAGCTTAGCTTCAACAAAAAATGTGAAGTTGGCCCCAACTTCACGAAATCCGTGAAGCAGCCAAAAGGGTACTTCACGAATGGTCATTTTGAACTCCCTCATGAAGTTGGGGGAAAATTACCCACCAATACCACTGGTTACACACTCGGAACGAAACGTTTTCTTTCCTTCTATTTTCTCCCGTACTCGCGACCCCCCTCTTCCTCTTTCCGCTCCCAGCACCCCCCCCTCTTTCCTCTCTCGATAGCAGGAGCAAAACCCTAGCTGCTGGCCATGTCCATGCCACCAGAGGTCACCGGTGATGAGCTGATGGCACAAATGGGCGGATCTGAGGGCGTTGAACCTATTCCCCATGAATTTGGAGTCGATTCATCGCCTGTTGTGGAGATCCCGTCGCCATCTGCGGCTTTTCTCAGAGGAGCTGGCCATGGGCCGCCGGCAGTGCCGAGAGTTGGCCTCTCCCGCAGTAGGGGCGGCCAGGGAGGCGTTAGAGGGGGCGCGGCTTCCAGGGGCGGCCATGGACGCGGCAGCAGGGGCGCTGGCAGAGGCATCGGCGGCAGGAGTGCGAGCGGCGCGGCCCAGGGCGCGGCCAACGCGTTGGGGCTCGGCGGCCTAGGTGCGGCCCCCCTCGGCGGTGCCGGCCTAGCTGCAGCCCCTCTGGGCGCTGCTGGCCTGGGCGCAGCAGGGGCGACGCGCACCAACAAGGGAGGCACCAGTGGCCATGCCCGCATCTCTAATCTTCCAAAATCGGTATAATTTCTTCGCTCAATTTCTTCCATTGTTGCTGGTCAATTCCATTGCTGCTGAGTGTATGTATGCTAGTCAATTAGATAATTTGTGTTGTCATGTATGCTTCAAAATATTGCTCCACATAATTGTTGATTAGGGTGATTCTATGGAATGGACGGATGATTATAATCGCATTGTATGTGAGTTATTCGCTAAACAAGTAAGGAGAGAGAATAGACCAAATACACATTTGAACACTTTAGGTTACACTAAAGTGTTGGAAAGATTTTACCAAATGACCGGAATTGAGTTATCAAAGACACAAATTAAGAACAAGTGGGATAGGTTGAAGAATGATTGGTCAATTTGGTAAAAGTTAGTGCGGAATTAAACCGGAACCGGTTGAGACAATACAAGAGGAGTAATTAACATGGACAATGAATGGTGAAAAAAAATAAAAGTGGTAAGTATTTTCACAAGTTTTGGCTGTTCATCTATGTTCACAATACCTCCTTATTGTTCTGAATACCTTCCTTATTTAGGACGTGCCGGGTTCTGGAAAATTCAAGAAGAAAGCGCTGCAAAATCAAGACTTCCTTAGAGAAATGTTTGGTGACATTTCTAATGATAAAACTGATCATTGGAACCCGATGAGTGACAATCCTATTATACCCGATAGCCAAAAAGACACTGAAAACATAGATGGAGCAGGAGAGGAGGAAGAGGAGGACGATTTGGTGCATGATTGGTCATACAGAGAGGAAGAGGATGAGGAGGTTCAGGAGGTATCTCCTGCTGCTGGAAATAAAAAAAGAAGAGCTCGTGTTGTCCTAAAGATTCCTAAGAAGCAAAAGACAAGTACAGCTCTTTTAATTAAGAACAAATTACAAACATTGCTGGTTCGGCCGAGTCTTTTACATCAAAAAAGCAAGCTGAAGTCGTTTCTATCAAAGAAGTGATGGATGTTGTCTTGGATTGTGGGGCACAATATGGTAGCAATGAGCATAACATTGCTACCCAATTGTTTGTGAAAAAGGAACAGAGAGATATTCTTGACCCTTCCTACTAGAAAAATTCGTTTGAATTGGCTTACAAGGAGGTACAATGACAAGTATGGGAATTGAAAGATTTGAGAAATGTTTTTGAGTGTTTTTTTTAGATTCCTGCCATATAGTACTATTTTTTTGTATTTTATTTCAGTTTTCAGATTGCTGCTAGGGAGTACCTTTTTGTTGAGTACCTTTTATTTTAGATTGTATTCCTACCAGTAATCATGATATTGTTACTACTACTAGTATCCATGACATTACTGTTATACTTGTATCCATGACATCGTTACTATCGGTACTTGTTATTATTTTCAGATGTATGATAGTGAGAGTGATGGTTCAGAGGAGTCAGGTGATGATAGTGCTGAGTTTTGAAACTTGGTTTTGTATGGTGCTAAAATGGCAGAGAAATATGTTGAGCTCTACCTTAACAAAAATCCACCAAGGATAGCAGAACAAAGTGGCATGGGCTGGTTACAATATGTCTTTGAGAACTCCAGGTGAATACCATTCTCATTTGCGCATGAGCACGGAAATATCCATGGATTTGCATAATTTGTTGGTGCCAAGATATGGACTGCAACCATCTATGCACATGAACACCTATGAGGCTCTTGCAATTTTCTTGTTCATATGTTCTGGAAATGAGTCCAATATGAAATGTCAAAATCGTTTCAATCACTCTGGTGAAACTATTAGTAGGAAATTTACCGAGGTTTTAGAATCTTTGATGGAAATGGTGAAACATTTCCTTGTTCCAAAAGATGCAAACTTTCGTACCGTCCACAAAAAGATAGCAGATGATAAGAGGGCATCTCCACACTTCAAAGACTGTATTGGTGTTTTAGATGGGACACACATTAGGGTATCTTTACCCCCTAGTGAACAAGTGAGGTATATTGGAAAAACAGGGATACCGACTCAAAATATCCTAGCAATTTGCGACTTTGATATGAGGTTTACTTATGTTTCTGTGGGGCAACCGGAGTCTATGCATGACACCATTGTGTTGTATAATGCAATGAAGTTGGATCGAAAGTTCTTCCCACACCCTCCCAAGGGCAGGTAATTTATGGAATTTTTCTACATTTTCAATTTTACAACTCTAGTACTTATTATCTAAACATATCATATACTTTTTATTTGTAGGTAAGTATTATGTTGTTGATGCCGGATATCCTAATAGACCGGGATATCTAGCACCATACAAGGGTAAGAGGTATCACTTACCCGAATGGTATAGAGGTGTGGAACCAAGGTCTCCTAAGGAAAAGTTCAATCGTATTCATGCACGAGTTCGTAGTGTTACTGAGAGGTTATTTGGAGTCTTGAAAATGAAGTGGCAAATTCTCTATAAAATGCCAATGTATCCATTATGGAAGCAAAAGATGACATCGATAGGACTCATGGTGATCCATAATTTCATCCGTGAGCATAACAGTGGTGATTTAGACTTTCAACGTGTGGAGGGTGATGAAGATTATGAGTCTACAGTACCGAAAAGGTATAACAAGTATGTAGTGCTCTCGGATGGATCATCTCCAGTACCCAATGCACCTACTATGGATGTTTTTCGTAATGCATTAGCAACTGCTATTTCTCAAAGTTGGATGTAGTATGTAGTAGTAGTAGATCATTGAGACTTGATATGTAATGGAATTATTTTGGAATATTTACGAATATTGTAATTTGTACTCGCTATATAACTTTCTATTAGTACTTTATTATCTATTTATAGTGTAGTGTTATTTTTTTAATTAAGCATCTAGATGAAAAATACATAAATGAAATCATCTCATACATCGTTCAAGGGCATAAGGGATTTTTCCAATCCAAATCTTATTTTTCTGAAGCTGAAGTTGGTCTGCTAGCCAAACATTTTCAGAAATTCTACAACTTCAAAGCTGAGCTGCTCTGCTATGAAGTTTATGAAGCTAAGCTAGTTTTTGTGAAGCAGAGCAGTGCCAGATAGGGCCTTAGCTTTGGCGCTAAGGCCTGGTTTCCGCTAATAGCGGCAATTAGCGCGCTAAAATTGCTAAGTGAAGATTAATTTAGCGCCACACAGCAGCACACGGGCCGAAAATCAGCGCGGGCCTCAAGCCTCTTAAAAATACCCCTCCATGAAGGCCCAAAATGACAAAACAAGAGCTATCTGTTACCTCTCGACCTCGCTACCTGCATCCTCGCCGCGCCAACCTGTGCAGCTGTGCTGGCGGCAGCTGCGACCTGTGGTGCTGCAGCCGCACGAGCGCTGCCATGCACGCATCTCCTCATTCTCTTTCTCCTATCTCCATGCATGCTTAATTGCTTCGTGCTCGAGAGTTAAGACTGCATGTCTTGCTTCAATTTTTCTCCTACTAGAACATTCGGCGCGCGATGCATGTACTACGTTTCTACAATCAAATTCAGCAGTAGAATTAAATGATATTTAAGACAACATAAATTCTTCACCCTTTACTGTCAGAAGGTAAAATAGGCTCCTATTGTTATCATCATTTGAAGAACAGTCATCTCTGAACAGCAGTAAGTACACCAAACCTCAAAAAGAAGGTGCAATCCCTCGCTAAGATTTCACCTCATTTAACGAATAACAAATGGAAATAAATTCCATGTCCTTTTTGTCCTAACTAAGGTATTTCTAAAGCTTTCATTCATGCGAATTGATCCGAAACTTATGCCAGCACTTCTGCAGTCTTGGAAGAATGCTTTGGGTCATCTAAAACATCCATATAAGCTGTAATGAAAAGGCCCCTTGTTCATCCAGGAGCACCACAAGAGAGAGACGACAAATCAAGTGCTAGCCTGTGGAGAAGTTTAGATACAGAAACAAGTGTAAGCACCACCTCATCATCTAACAAGCTTGTAGCTCCAGTTTTTGCTTCATGTCTCAATTGCAATAGAATTACTGAGTCATTTTTGGACACGATAGAGTAACTTGCGGTTTGCTTTGCCATCCTTGATAGCTGATAATAATGAAATTTGCTATCAGAAAACATACACAGAAGCATCAGTAGAAAGTGCAAGCAACAAAGTTCGTAAACTTACAAAGATCATCTGAATCTTCCTAATCGTCATCTGGAGAAAGCAACATTCTACAGGTTACAGTAATAATTATTCAGAAAAGATGAGGATCATAATTGGAATCTTGCATTGTAAAAAGGTTAGGCAAGGTAGCAATGATCTGCATGAATTACCTTCAAATTTTTCATACCAAGTTTCAAGGTCATCATTTACCAAAAGGTGATCAAAGAGACCTGGTGAAATGGACCGATCAAGTTCAGCCCGAGAATTTTTAAGTTCTTTTTGTATCTGCTCCAATTGGGCAGAGAATAAATCAACGGTGTACGTCATATAGTTACATGTTTAAGAATTAAATAATCCATCACATGAGCCTAGCCGAACACTACATTTCATAAAAAATTGAGTAACAAGCAGAAACTACACCATTCGAATAAAAAATTGAATAAAAAAATATAGAACAGTCAATAGAAAACTACATCCTTCGAACAATTAACATACGTTTCGCGTTTCTAGCAATTAACATATTTTTATTTTTCTAGCAATGAAATTAAACTCAGCTTGGAGAAAAATGATATCAAATGCTACAAAAACATAACACCTGAGGAGAGGCGTACTACCTGCAGAAGCAGCCCGACGCAGGAACGAGACGGACTTGGTTTCGAAGCCCAATCCGCCCTTGCTTCCGTGGTCTATCTCTGACAATTGCTGGATATATATGCACGTCTCAAACTTTACTTGGTTGGATCAGAGTCCTGGGAAACAAAGTATGTTACCATTTATTTAACAGACATTGCATGCCTACTGTAGCTTGAAATTTAGTAATGACTCACGTTCATTTTGTTAAAACAAATGCACCATCACATATGCAACACACAGTGAAGAACAGAGAAATAGGAATTACTTGAATCAGATCATCAAAACAATTATTGCTAGACCTATAAGAGCCGCAGTAACAACGTCTAGCCATTAAATTCAAGTATCGCAAAAAGAGCATAGTTAGTGGCGCAACTACTGGGATCGGGCATGCGAGTGTTAATACCTCGTTGAGCTCGGTCAGCTGCCGCTTGCTTCTCGGCTTAAAGCACCTTCTCCGGATCCACCCCGAACACCTCGGCGTAGGTGTTGTCGCGCGGTGCAAACACTGTGTAGCGGTCAATAGCGGAGCGTGAACATCTTTCAAGAGGGGGCCAATCAGAACAGGCTATATGCAAAATGCTCTAAATTGTAAAAGAAACAGGATATTGAGTAAGGAATGTGAGCTAATTACAAGGATTTTACGAAGATACTAGAAATTACTAGTAGTATATTTTCACGAGGGGGTCAGCACCCAGTATGGCCTCCATGAGGCTCCACCAGTGGCAGTGGTAAGCCATAAACCGCCCGGCCATCTCCATATGCAGCAGCCGCGACTTCCGCCGCGTTGTGCTGCGTCACGACAGCGTCCAGCAGGTAGTCCAGTGCTCCCCGCGGCATGAAGCGATCCCGTGCCGCCTAGATCTGGTTGGGGTGGTAGTATACGTCGGTGTCGAATCTCGGGATGTCGACCAGGAAAAATCTGCAGTCGCTGGGTGGGGGTGGAATGCATCGAGTTCCTGACACGGGCAGAGAAGCGCGAGCGCGCTGCGGCGGGCGACCTCGACAGCTTCCGCAACGGCGGCGGCGAAGCTGCTGCAGGAGCTGCCGCCCTAGGCCGTGTTCTCGGCGAAGTGGTCCTCGAAGGGGACCAGCTCCTGTGGATCGAACCAGCCGTAGTAGGAGTCGCTGGTCGTCGAAGACCTTGAACCTCCTCTCAAGCTCGACAACGTGCGTGGCTTCCTTCCGCTGCTGCAGTGCGTGGAGCCTGATGGCGTTGCGCTTGGCCTCTCGCAGCACGTTGAGGAGCTCGACCGGCACGTTCTCCCGCGCCCGCGCCGCCGCCTCACCGTCGACCTCGGCGAGTCGCACCTCCTGCTCCGTGCACATCACTCCATCCATTCTCTCTTTCACTTTTACTCTACAATATATCATCAGCACTTTGCTTTCCCTAAGCACAAGACAAATGACACAAAAGACAGAGGCCAACAGGCCTCACAATAGTTGGGTAAGAATGGACCCTACAACCTTACATTTCTTTGCAATGAACAATAGCTTCCTTATTCTTCCACTTGGAGGCCGTTGGAACTGGACTGCACACTGCCCCAGCCACTGCTTCCGCAACAGGGGCGGCCGCTTCTTCTCCAGACGCCATGGTCATCGTCCTACAGGATGCCATGGCCGATATGGTCGCGGCTGACGATTCAACCATGGCACCTGCCTTGCCAAGAGACTCCTCACCATCGACGAAGAACCCCGGCACCACCACTTAACCTAGGCCAACGGCCTGGCCCCTCGACGCCCGCTGCAGCAACTTCAAGTGCCACAATGCCTCCTCCGGGGCGCACGGCTATTCTTCAACGATGGCGGTAGTGGCACCCGCCCCTCCCGGGCCGCCCTCAGCGGCTGTACCTACCCTACCTGCGGTAGTGGCTTCTTCCCCGCCCTCGGGTGTGTGTGTGTGTGGGGGGGGGGGGGGGGTGACCACGGGAGCATTGTTACCCAGAAGCAACAGGTACTTGTGGCAGGTTATTTGCCATAAAGAAAAGCCTAGTACAACTTATCCTTTCATGATTCAACCAGTCAATCAAGCGGGCTTTAATTCAAAAGCGTTGAAATACAGCCTTTGTTACAATGTTTGTATGTACATTATCTCTGAAATATGCTTATTTGCGTAATTGAAGGAACTTTATTCTTACGCCACTGGGATCTTGCCGTCTGCGTCGTCCATCTTCTTCTCCTTGCTCTTGCACACAAGCTCGATGACATGGCCGATCATGTTCTTGACGTTAGTATCCCGCGACCCGCCCTCAGCCGTGGCCCTCACCTTATCCGCATGTTCCTTCACCCTAGCCCGCCGCGCCGCGCCGGCTGGCCCCTCGTCCATCACCTCGGCCACCGCCCTCTCCACGTGGTCCCTCCCGACCTGCACCTCCAGCAGCTGCCCGGGCTTCACGAGCCCTATGTGCGTTGTTGGCACCTTCACGCCAACACGGACACCGACTCCTAGCACGTCAACGACCAGCGTCTCGATCAGGAACTGGTCATGAAAGTGTGGCCAGGTCAGCAGCGGCAGGCCGTGGGAGACAGCCTCCACCACTGAGTTCCACCCGCAGTGCGTCAGGAAGCCACCCACGGATGGGTGCGACAGGATGGTCATCTGCGGGGCCCACCCGCAGATGATCTGACCCCGGTCCTTGACACGGGCCTCAAACTCAGCGTCGATGCCGGCAGTCTCTGTCTCTTTGACTACCCAGATGAACGGCCGGCGGGATGCTTCCAGGCCGGCAGCGAGCTCGGCGACCTGCAGGGGGAACAGGCGGGCCATGCTACCGAAGTTTACGTAGAGCACAGACGCCGGTGGCCGCGCGTCGAGCCAGGACACGGTACGCTCGGCATCCATGGCCGCACGGTTTTCCCTATCCGCCATCGTGCCGGCGGCGGCTGTGTTGAAGAGGCAGAGCGGCCCGACCGCCCATACCTTGCGGCTGATCGCCTCCGCGTAGCGCTCAACGAACACGCCCTCCAAGTCCGTGCACGTGTTGATGAATACGCCGTCGGCGGTGGCCACGGCTTCGATCATCTCCCGCTGGTGCTTCTCCATGTGCGGCAAGCCGAGCGACGCCGCCCGGTTGACAACCACGCGCACCGGGAAGTTCGGCACCTCGAACGGCTCGAAGTCGTCGGCAGCGCGGTCGTACGTGCCGTGTGTGATCAGGTTGTGCGTGGCGAGGAGATGGAACGCGGACGTGACGGGGAGGATCAGCCGCGGGACGCCGAGCCGCCGCGTGACGCCCGCCGTCCACGAGCCACACGCGTCGGCGATGAGGCAGTCCGGGCGCCTGGGCAGCGACCGGAGGTACGCCTCGAGCGGCTCGGCGAGCAGATCCCAGGCTTGGTAGAAACGGATGCCGAGGGATATGTCCGTCACCATGTCGAGGCTCTCGAAGCCCTCGGGCAGGCCCACCGCGTTCCCCGGGAAGGGTATCTCGGCGACGTCCACGGCGAGCCCCGCGCGCGCGACGTTCTCCAGGATGGTCCTGTTGCGCGCGGCGTTCACGGGCGTCAGCACCAGGGTTACGCGCGCGCCATGGCCGGCGATGAGGCGCGCCAGGTCGACCATGGGGAGCACGTGGCCCTGCGCCATGAGCGGCATCATCACGAAGTGGAGATCCGTCGGCGCCATTGAATGCACTGCTAGCTTCGTGTTGTCTTGTGGTTGTGGCTACTACCTAAAAATCCAGCAGCGATAATGTTGCTTCAACATGGAATGATTTCTATATATAATCAGGCATCTGCTAGCTAGGATGTGATCGTGGGCATAACTGAAAAAAAGCATAACTATAGCATCTGTCTTACACTTTTGCCTTTGCTTCGTATAGAAGGATTAACCCAGAGATACTATATTTCAAACGACAAGAATTACAGGCTGGCTCTCGCCATCCTAAACTTTCAAGATGGTACTAAATCACCACACTACAACTACGATAGGACCGGCCAACTACTACTAGGGGCCTGTTTAGATCCGCGCATAAAGGCAAAATTTTTTTGCGTTTACAGCGTTTTTGTCTTTACGCATCTAAACGAACCGGCGCATTTTTTTTGGCATTTGGGCCCTGTAAACGCAAAATTTTTCTGCGACGGAATCTTGCCAATTTGAAGTACTAAATGAAGTCTATTTACAAAACTTTTTGCACAGATGGGCTGTAAATCGCGAGACGAATCTAATGATGCTAATTAATCCATGATTAAGCAATAATTAGCGGATGGTTACTGTAGCATCACTGTTGCAAAACATGGATTAAGTAGGCTCATTAGATTCGTCTCGCGATTTACAGCCCATCCATGCAAAAAGTTTTGTAAAAAGACTTCATTTAGTACTTCAAATTGGCAAGATTCCTTCGAAAATTTTACGTTTACGGTTTTTTTGCGTTTACGGCTTTTTTGCGTTTACAGTCGCCATTTTGCGTTTACACGTTTTTGCGTTTACATGGGATCTAAACAGGCCCTAGGGATATTGGATTGGGGTATTACACCTTTAGAGTTGACACCATTGGTAGTGTACCTCGTTCACGCTAGATAAACACACAGGAATCTCCAATCCCCTAATTTTGACAATCTTGCAATATCCCTGGGCGCTGGTAATACACAGGAGAGTACTGGCTCTGAATACCATCTATAACACGCTATGTAAAAAATTGCTTCCACCCTGGTTCCTCGCATGATTGACCCGCATACGTATAAACACATCTCTCACATGATACTTATAGAAAAGAAAAAACAGCAAACAACTTATACAATTATTTCTAGCCACTGTAAGGCCTAAACTCCTTGATGCCATGAAATTAGTTTTTTGGCATATGGTATTATAAATATTGAAATATATATGGACATAAGTCAGGCATTTGGATTTTACACCTAATGCGCTCACTAAGCTTGTACATAAGTCAACAAGATATCTTCTTTTGTCGGATTTTCAATTATAAAGATTCACCTACTAATTTGTTTGGTTCAACTAATGACATCCATCAATCAGTAATAGTTTTCTTCTATTTCGGTAGCTGAGCCAACACTATCATCGTACGTGTATGATTGATGTGCTATTATAAAATTGGATCCTTGAGTTATATAGTTGTTTTCTTTCCTTCTTTATTTTGTGCAACTTACCTTCAGTAATTTTATATTTTATTATATGTACATCAAATTCTAATAGTATATTGAGAAAATTCCTTCTATACCACTAAAATTTATACTCATCCCTTCTATGCCATTAAAAATTACGAGTTCCCTTCAACGCCATTGATTTTAATTTCCCATCCCTTATGTGCCATTTTTAACTGATGTCCCTAAAATTTGATTGAAAAAGACAATTATACCCTTGTCTGCTTCTTCTTTCTCCCTTCTCCCTTCTCTTCCTGCTGGTTCCCCTCATGAGCTTCCTCCTTTCACTTGCCGGCCAAAGGAAGACAAAATTCGATCTCTCTACTGAATCTTGCTGCAATTCCTCAGACGGCTGTACTCCATGCGACACCAACTTCCCAGATCTTTTGCTCACATCCTTTCGAGTCTATCTATGATGGAGTGCTACAGTGTTTTTCTATGTGTTTTTATCTCTTCACGGGAACTCCAATCGAGCGAAACAGCCTCCAAGTAACCCATGCAAGATTTGACATGACCCATCCATGGAATCCAAGCACCTAGCCAAAGTCCGCTAGAGCAGCCAGAATATTGATGATTTATTTATGAGCAGTCTTCTGCCTTTAATTTCGTGATGTGGAGGACGTGCGAGGTGCTCTGCTTGCGCAAGATCTTCTGGTTGTACTGTGCTGCTCGTCAAGCGGCGCCGGTTGGTCATGTAGGGGCGGGGCCACGGCACGCCACCACACACGTTGTTGCAGCATTGCTGGCCGGAACGGGGAGAGGGGAGGTCCGGAGGTTCCCTGATCCCCGGGGCTCGCGGAAGTGCTAGTGCGGGTGCTGCTCTGCTCCGCCAGGAGCGCCGCTCTCTCTCGCGGACGCCGCGTGGAAGCGCGTCTAGGCCGCACTCGCCGCGCGGCTCGTGTCCCCGGTGCTCGTCTTCACCAGGTGCGGCCACGGGTGCCCAATGCGTCCAACGAAAGACGGTGGTCGTCAGTTTTAGATTAGACACCGCGCAGGGGTGAACTTGGAAATATGTAAAATACGGTTCACCTTTTAACGCCGTTAATATGAAAAATTAACGTCAGCGGTAGTGAAGGGATTGAAACTTAAAATTGATGGCGATGAAGGGATCTTGTAATTTTTAATGGCAGCGAAGGGATAAGTTTAAGTTTCAATGGTACGTAAGTAAATTTTGCAGTCTTGGGTGACGAGGACAATGGCGTATTAAATGGTCCACGAGTTTTTTGGTTAAGCTCACTATCAATTATTTTTTCCTCTCAGTAAGCCATCATTATAGTTGACATGACATGATATATATAGTAGTACTTTGATTTCTCATTTATTGCACGTATATCAACTACTAATATTATTTTAAATCTTGCGTGATAGGGACAATAGTGTATAAAATGATTGACAGGTTTTAGCTGTTAAGGCAGCTATCAACTTTTTTATGTGGCGGGGCGTCACAGAGGGTCAAAATTTTCTTGGCCTTCATAAAGGAGGATCCATTTGTTTGAACTGATGATTCTGAGGCTAGATTTCAAACTCTGGAGGATAAATTGGGTAAATACTCCTAGTTTGGTATGGTACTGCTAGAGAGTGGCAACCATTTTAGAGTGTATACAAACATGGGCGTAGGGCCCAATGTGGCCCGGTATTGCTTGGGCAATACCTTGGTCCAGCCAAGAAGGGTAGCAGGGCTTAAAAAAAAACTTACCTGCTCGACTCGCCTGTCGCCCGTCCGCCCGCACGCCCCGTCGCCCACACGCAGCCGGGCCGCCTCCGCCCGTCCGCCCGCACGCCGCCAGGCCGCCGTCGCCCGTCCGCCCGCACGCCGCCCGGCCGCCTCCGCCCGTCCGCCCGCACGCCCCGTCGCCCGCACGCCGCCAGGCCGCCTCCGCCCTGTAACATTCAGGTAATTAGAAACATAGACACTAGGTTTTAGTGTGAAATATGTATGCTCACTATGGAATATGTGAGTAGTACAAAAGACTAGGGGTATAATTGTAATTTCTATAAAATATAGGTCCTCGAGTATTAATTGGGTGAAATGGGAGATAGCATTAAAACCTAGGATAAATATAATACTAGGTGTCAAATTTATATTACCATAGGAAAGAAAGTGTAAAAGATAGGTTAAATCCTAAGAAAAATAAGCCTCTAAGTAAAAACAGGGACCTATGTGTGATTAAAATAAAAATCATATAGCCTTTTATGTAAAACAGTAGAAGTGTAAAAGTAACTTTCATGTTTACTTAAGGGCTAACATGTAAGAATACAAGTCATCATGACATCCCATGAAAACTTGTAAACATATCCAAAATTTCATCAAATCCACCTTGGTAACGACAAAAGAATTCAAATTCTACCTTTACTCAAAAATTTCACATGTAAAGCTATAACTCTGGCTTTTTGAACTTGAACCTTAAAAAAATATTGTAGAGTTTCAAAAACTCTACAACTTTCATTTTGGACATTTCCTCATTAGACCCCTACATCAGTGGGAAATTTTAGTTTACCGAGAGGTCCCTGAAGTTTCTGAGATTTCCAAATAGGCCCCCCGGACCCCCTCCCTCTCTTCTTCTTCCTCGCGCACGGCCACCGCTCTGCCGCCGCCGCTTCTCCACCTCCTGCTTCTTCTCCTTCCACGCGTCGTCCCCTCCCCAATCCCGGCTCTGTTCCCCTCCTTGCTGCCCTCCTCCACGCGCGCCACGGAGTCCCGAGCTGTCCGCCGGCCGCCACGCACCTCGCCGCCGTTGATAGCTCCTGCTTGCACCGTAGCATCGCTCCCGGCCTTAAGACATGCTCCACGACCACTCTGTGACCTTGTTTACTCGTTGCCGCACTTCATTTTCCCCAGCATTTCCTTTCCCGAGCTCAACTTCCTCGCCGGACCGCCGCTGCCCCTACTGCCCACCGTCGCCAGCCGCCCTCGCTCCCTCTGAACCCCAATCCAGAGCTGCTAGAGCACCACCGTGACCCACTGGTGCTTTCCAGCCCGATCAATTTCACCCTCTCGCACTCGAGCCTCGTCTTCCACAGCTCCGGCTACCTCGAGTTCCGCCGCCGCCTTCGGTTCACCGTGGGCAGCCCACTCCGAGCCCTCCCGCGCCACGACAACACCCTAGGTAGACTCCTCTCGGTCCCGTGAAACTCGACGACCCCCCCCCCCCAATTGGTCCCCTAGTGCACCACACCGACTCCCCGACGATTGCCGTCGATCTCCACCCGCCGCCCCTGCCCGCAGTGGAGCACCTGCTCCCGACCCTGCTCGACCCCAATTGAACTCACCATTAGCTTCGCCACATCACCCTGAAGCTCCTCGACTACTTCCCCGCCACCCTCCATTGCCCCAGCCTGCAGAACACCGGCCGCCATCGCCGCCGGTAAGAACCCGACGTCCACCCCACCGTCGAGCACCACCCTCCGCCCCGTCTCCGACCAAATTAAGCACGGGGAAAGCATCCCTACACCCTTGTGATGCTCATGCGCGCCCTAGTGGTCCGTATTAGCCGGCCCCTCGCCGGGACCGTGAGCACCCCGACATGGCCGCCGCAATCCATCGCCGCCGGCCATGCTCCGTTGCTTGTCTTGGTGCACATCACCCACCCGTGAACTCAGTAGGGCATGTAGGTCACGTAGGACCAGATCATCCCCGGCCAAACCCTCGCCGCCGGCGAGAACATGCCAGTCAAACACCCCGGCCACCGTCTTGACCCGGCAAGGACCTCGTGTTAGAAGAATTGAAAGTCCAGGGGGTTATCTGCAAGGCTCAAAACTCATGTGAATAGTGCCTTAGGGACCTCATGATGTTAATTATGCTGTCCATTTTGAAATTCCATATTTAATCAAGGAAAAATCTCAAAAATGCAAACTAAAATTTGTTAGAATCCTCATTTTAAGATCTACAACTTTCCTTATAGGTTGACTTTCAGTTTCTGAGTGGTTTGTGCTCTAAATTAAATAGTAAGTTTAAGTAGTTGTAGGCTAACAAAATGCATAATAAATGGAAGAAAAATGATAAAAATGTGAAACCAATTGCATTAATCTTGTTTTGATATATATTACTTAGGAAAATAATTAACCTACTGTTTGTATAATAAATTTTTAATGTGTGAGTTTAATTATAAATAATACCTATTTAACCTTGTATATTTAATATCTGTGATTTTAAATGTTCAAAAATCATGAGAATATTTTGAGGTACTATTCTTGAGTAGTATAGCCTATCCCTAAATTTCCAAACTAGGGCCAAGTGCAAATCAACCCAAAACAATAAGAACATGGTATGATAAGTCCATAGTTTAATAATGACCTAGAGTTAGTATAAATGATTAGCAAAGCAAATAAATAAAGCTATTCAATATAGTTATTTTAGTATTTAAAACCAACTCAACATGTTACCTTATGCCATTAGTTAAATATTTAGGGTAACCAACCCTGTTACTTAATGTAACTAGGTAAAATGGTTAATACCCAATAAATGACTACCTAGTAGAAAGATAAATGATGTGTGTAAAAAAATAATAAATCATACTTTCGTTGGATTGCAACTTTATCGTGAAATAAAATAAAAAAGTATGCATCCCTTAACTTATAACTTTGCATATCATGTAGACTCGACTACTCTCGCCGACGGTGACTATGAAGTAATCCCGGAACAAGGAGTGGAATCAGCTGAAGGCCCCGGGAACGCCGTCGAAGATCTAACTGAAGACCCGAACCACAGTTCGGAAAACTTTGACACTACTGCCCCCAACCCCACGCAAGAAGGCAAGCCTCGGACATAACCCCTACTTTATTTACACTGCAACCTATGTTATTTATATCAATCTATGCATTAAGTTCATAGAAATTGTATGAGAGACCCTAGTTGCATTTTCTTAGGAACCAGTGTATTGAATACTAGCACTTGAGTTCGAATAGCCGCTCTGCCAATAGGACCAGTAAAAGTCGGGTGATTTCCTGTCACTCGCGCGATAAAGGAGTTGTAATGTTTACATTCCTGTAATCACTATAAGGATGACGGACGGGAATTATGTGAGGTATCATGGTTGAGATGATACCCCGTCTGTGTTGGTGAATTTGATAAGGTCGTAGTGTGTGGTAGCGGTGGTTAAGCGTTTGAAAGTACTAGCCACATGCCGTGAAATATGGTAAGCGGTAAGCCTAGTAACCAATCGGCCCGAGGAGTGGATATACCTCCCACCACTCGTATTTTGGTTTTTCCTGTTACTTGATTCGATGTGTGGGAATACGTGTTGCCGGGCAACCAGGAGTACGGCCGTGTAGTCGCTCTACAGGCGTACGTCCTGCACATTGGATGTGCGTATGGTCCTACAGTCGCTTGTGGTGGATCTGATCCACAAGTCGGAATGAAAGGCAAACGGTTGCTTCGGAACAATCTCTGGATGTTCCAAGCGTGTGAGTTAGGTTTACCTTGCAAGGCTGAAATTCGATTCAGGAATCGTCCGTTTCTCGCGTAGATTGAGACTGCTTGATCCCTTTACCACATAGAGTAACAAGAGCAACTTTGTGATTATTAAAGACGATGTTTGGCAAAAGATTCTACTATGTTTGAATAGTTATAGGTGCTTACCTAGAATGAATAATCACATAGAACTTGAAAGCTAAAAGTTGACATTAAGGACCTACTCTTTGTTGCTTTTCAGCTGGAAACTTTACCCAAAACCCGAAAAGCCGTCATAAGTCTAGTTATATGGCTAAGTATACCATGAATGGGTAAGCTTGCTGAGTATTAGAATACTCAGTCTTGCCTTGTGATTTTTGCTCAAGTAATCCTCTTGACGACCCTGCTCTGCCTATGCCATGGCCCTATCCTCTGCCTGATGGTTGGTCCGTGGAGTGGGACCCATCCCCGGCCAACACAGACCCCTCCGAGTGATATCATGCTAGGGCTAGCATGATATCTGGACTAACGATGTGTATAGTGCCCGTGCTTTAAACTCCGTTGCAAGACTTGAAACTTTAAACGGTTTTTGTAATAATTTCCATCAGTTGGTAACTGATGTTACTTTTAAAATGCTTATGTATTGTATCTGCCTGTGATGTAAAAATGTGATGGCTTTTGTATCTCTGGACTCACCTTCGTGCGAGGTACCTTGTTGATCTTGCTTTCAGTGGTTTATCGGGACGTTATCTGATAGACCAAGGGATTATACCGTTAGAAGCACGTTGGAGCCCTCAACAGTGGACTCGCGTACTTGAGTCGGTGTAATTCAGGTTGGTTCTGCCACAGCTGGTATCAAAGCTAACAAGTGTACACTAGAGATATGGAGTGCCTTAAAAATACTTTTAGGTATAAAACTTGATCAACAGAGTATTTTGCAAAACTACGTCGGGTTCGTTAAGGCTTGTGCTTAGTACATAAAGCCCTAGGGAGATATTTAAGGGAATTAGAGGTGGCTATAATATATGTATGTATATAACTCTAACTCCCAGCATTACTTTTTTTTGTCAAAACTTAAATTTATGGACAACCCAACTTTACATTCTATAACGACACCTTCGATAAGGAGGTAATAAGGTAAGGATCCTCAGCTAACTGGGGAGTTAGTCTTCCCGTCGGTGATGCGAACCGAACGCTGTTTCTCAAGCAGTGGCCTGCTTGAGATGCTGCCAATATATCAACTTCAGTTGATTATATTGGGAGTATATGGTTCGGCGCAGGGTATGGCAATCGCTGTTCATACCCCCGCATTTTGCGGTACCCCCGTGAATACGTTGTTTCGATAACGTATGCTAACGTTGTCTGTACGACGGTAATTGTACAGATGCTGTTTCTATAGTGAACAGTAGTGATTGGGGACGCTTTCATGACATGCTGGCATGAAAGGTTCATTGGATATATATTGTGGTTTCCTATAGGTACACTAACCACGAATTACGAAATTAGGACGGATAGGACTTATCGGCTAGTTATTAGTGAGAGACGTATATATTAAGCCACTGAAACTAACCACGTAAGTCCGGGAATATTCGCAATTGTTTTGGTTGTTAGATCGAATAGTACGTGCATGCATAATACGTTAACCAACAAAACGAGTGTTTAAATATGTTGTTTTTCTAAGGGTAGGTAACATGTTGGTTGTTCCTAGTATGGTTTTCATAGAATCTTTTAGATGAGTACCTTAAGTATTTTTCTGATTTCCAGTCTTTGCTGTTATCAGAATCGATTATCTCGTTCCATTTACCTTGTGAGTTCTCAGCAGGGTAAACATATCTTACCATTTGCATTCTTGTCGCAGATGGCCGCTCCTTCGAATGTCTTTTGGGATCATGAAGGGCACCTTCACACTAATGCCTTACATTGGGAAGGTTTTCCTCGTCTTCTGTGGGAATCCTTAAGTCTATTCCATTATACCGAGCCTCCTTAATATGACGGAGTGTAGTATCGAGAAGAAGGCGTTCCTCGATACCGGGTTAGGATGACGATTCCTCAACATCCTTTCCGCTCCCAATGGCAGCCTATAGAAGTTGATGTGGTGGGGTATCGTCTTGTTGATACCATCGAGACTGCTGCTCTGGAGGCTATCAATATCTTCTGCAACCAGCATCCAATGGAGGTTGCTGCGTATCCTATTGGTCTGTTCCCTGCTATAGACTCCGGTGATCCGGAATGGAACTTCCGGATAGACCATCTTGGTCACTTGTTGAGAGATTTGGCTGAAGAAACAGTCCGCAATATCACCAGGTTCATGAATGTCCAGCACCATTATTAGATTTTGCTGCTTCGTAGCATGGGTCAGTTGACTAATGTGGCTCAAAGTCACTATCGGAATGCTGACCGTCAAGTCACTCAGATAGTGGAGCTTAAGCCTTGGTGACTCAGAAGGATGAGATCATCGCAGCACGAGATGAGACCATCCTTCATCGGGAAGATCAGATCAACGAGAGTGATGCTATCATCACTCAACGCAATACAATCATTGAGTTTCTCCAGGAACAAATTCATGATCTGATCCTCGAGGCCGACGATGCTCAGGCTCATATTGAAGAACTACAGCAGCCACCGGTACCTCCAGTTGCACCCCCAGCACCTGGAGGTGGAGAAGAAGATCCAGAAGAAATTGAGGGAGTCTCAGACCTCGACTCCAAGCATGGAGATCCGGAGCCCAATCCTCAGCCAGATTATTCTTCATCTGGCAGTCAGTCTTCTGTAGGCAATTTTGATGATTTTTAGTTGTCAAATCGTCGACCCTCTAGATGTAATTTATGTAAAGTGTAATGCCTTAGGTAGTAAGTAGCTTACTTAGACCTTGTGCCATTTGTTATATTATAGATGGCCTGTGTATGGATCCTTTTAATGTACGATGTTAAGGACAACCAGAATCTGCGATGTAATATAAGCTTTGTGTTTCATCATCTTGTTCCAATATCTTTATCTTCTGAAATGAGATGATTGAATGAAATATATGCATTGCTTATCTGAGTGGTGAAATTTCTGAAATTGGGAGTAAGGCTATGTGGTTAATAATGGATATCTCCTTTGTTTCAGATGGTTGGAGCCACGCGCGGAACCCCGGAAGGCTTCCAGGCAGATCAGGCCAGCGGTTCTCAACAACCGCCACCGCCACCTCCAAATCTAGCCGAGGTTATGGCTCGGTAGACCGAACTTCTCAATCTGCTGGTACAGGCACAGCAGAACCAACAGCGCCAGCAATCAAGAGGAGGTCGTGATGAACCTCACGTGGCACTTACCAGGATTTCTTCAGTACCCAGCCCCCGCTGTTCAGCAAAGTGGAGGAGCCTCTCGACGCTGATGCTTGGCTTCGCACCATTGAATCCAAGTTTGCTCTTCTTACGATTCCATGTGCGGACTCTAGCAAGGCTCACTTTGCTGCCCAACAAATACGCGGAGCTGCCCGTATCTGGTGGGATAACTACTGTGCCATGCAAGCTGAAGGCCATGTTATCTCCTGGAAAGAATTTCGGAATGCTTTCCGAGCACATCATATACCTGAAGGACTAATGGAGCGGAAACTGAATGAGTTCTTGGCACTTACTCAAGGCACCCGCACCGTACTACAATATGCATAGGCTTTTAATCACCTATGTCAGTACGCGGGCTATCACGCAGATAGTGACACTAAAAAGCAGGACCGCTTCCGTCGGGGCTTGAGCACTAAGCTCAAAGAACGTCAGAACCTTATAAAGGCAAATACTTTCAGTGAGCTGGTTAACATGGCCTTGACTCAGGAGGATTGCATCGCGGCACACCGTGCCGAAAAGAAGCGTAGGATTTCCACTGGACCCGCGGGTGTTCAACCCTCGCGGTATCGATTTGTTTAGAATGTACCGCCTAGAGCGCCACAGTGGAATGCTCCATTTGGCAGACTGGTTTTCAGGCCGCCTCAACAACAAGGAGGGTATAGACCTCCCGTACCTCCGCAACAATCACAACAACCTGGACCACGGTCAAATATTCAACAAGTCCAACAGAGAAGCAGCAATTATCGTTGTTTTAATTGTGGAAGTGCGGATCATTTCATCAGAGATTGTCCGCGGCCCAAGAAACCTAATCAAGGGTAGAGTTCCAGTCAGGGTAACCAAAACAAGGGAAAGAGGTTGATAATCCAAGTCCGGCAAGGGCGAGTTAACTTCACCACTCTTGTGGAACTTCCGGATGGAGCTCCTATCATGTCGGGTACATTCTCTATTCACCACAAACCAGTTGTTATATTGTTTGATTCAGGAGCAACACATAGTTTTATTAGTAACAACTGTGGTACCCGAATAGGACTTGATCTTTGTCCTACCCAGGGATCATATATGATTTCCACCCCTGGTTAAAAGTGTGCCAATTCAGTTTGGTAGCCAAGTAATTAAAACTGATTTGATTTTGCTAAACATAGAGGGTATTGATGTTATACTTGGGACAAATTGGATGACTGAACATAGAGTACTGCTAGACATCTCTTCCTGAGTTATTGAGATTAACTCACCATATCAAGGAGTCATTACCCTCTATCTGCCTCAGCAGGAGTATCTGCACTCTTGCATGTATGCCATCACAGATATCAAAGTACCTATAGTCTATGAGTATCCCGATGTCTTTCCAGATGACTTGCCTAGAATGCCATCAGATAGAGACATTGAGTTCATCATTGAACTTCAACCTGGCACCGCTCCTATTTTAAAGAGGCCGTATCGCATGCCTCCAAATGAATTGGCTGAACTGAAAATCCAACTCCAAGATCTTCTTGACAAGGGTTTTATACGCCCAAATGCTTCACCTTGGGGTTGTCTGGCTCTCTTTGTAAAGAAGAAGGACAATAACGTAAGGTTATGTGTCGATTATCGTCCACTCAATGCGGTCACTATAAAAAATAAGTACCCTCTTCCCTGCATTGACATCTTGTTCGATCAACTAGCTGGAGCTAAGGTATTTTCTAAGATTGACTTACGCTCTGGTTATCACCAGATTAAAATCAAGCCCTGTGACATTCCAAAAACGGCTTTCTCAACCAGATATGGATTATATGAATATCTGGTTATGTCATTCGGGCTTACTAACGCACCGGCATATTTCATGTATCTCATGAATTCAGTCTTTATGCCGGAACTCGACAAATTCGTCGTGGTCTTCATCGACGATATTCTGATATATTCCAAGACTAAAGAAGACCATGCTAATCATATACGTGTCGTTCTTCAATGACTACGTGATCATCGCCTTTACGCCAAATTCTCGAAATGTGAATTTTGGCTAGATAGTGTGAAATTCCTAGGACATACTATCTCTAGTGAGGGCATATCAGTTGATCCAACCAAAGTTCAGGAGGTTATGGATTGGAAGCCTCCGACTTCAGTCCATCAAATCTGAAGTTTCCTTGGATTGGCGGGATATTATTATTGATTCATTCCAGACTTCTCCAAAATAGCCAAACCCATGACTGAGCTACTTAAAAAAGAAGTTAAATTCTGATGGGACGCTAAGTGTGATGAAGCGTTCCACACCTTGAGAAAACTTCTAACAACTGCTCCAGTGCTAGCTCAGCCAGATAATACCCAGCCTTTTGATGTCTATTGCGATGCCTCTGGAACTGGCCTTGGTTGTGTTCTGATGCAAAACAACCGGGTCATTGCTTATGCATCACGAGCATTCCAAAATCACGAACAAAACTACCCAACCCACGATCTTGAATTGGCAGCAGTTATTCATGCTCTCAAGATCTGTAGACATCATCTTATAGGCGCCAAGTGTAATATTTACACTGACCATAAGAGCCTCAAATATATCTTTACCCAAGCTGACCTGAATATGAGGCAAAGGCGTTGGTTAGAACTGATCAAAGACTACGAACTTGAGGTACACTACCATCCTGGCAAAGCCAATGTGGTTGCGGATGCACTTAGCCGCAAGACACATTGTCATTGCTTATCCATAGCAACTTTCAGTGATACTCTCTGCAATCAGATGAGAAAACTCAATCTAGAGATTATCCCTCAAGGTAGTTTAAATCTATTATCTATCGAGCCTACTCTTCAAGATAGAATCATCATGTCGCAATTACATGATGAAGGTATCAAAATTATCAAATCAAAACTATCTCAGGGAGAGGCCAAATATAAGTGTTTCCACACAGATCATCCAGAAGTTCTATGGTTCAATAATCGTATTTGTGGCAGAACCAACCTGAATTACACCGGCTCAAGTACGCAAGTCCTCTCTCAAGGGCTCCACCGTGCTTCAAATGGTGTAACCCCTTGGCCTGTCGGGTAGAGTCCCGATGAAACCACCTAACTTCCGGGATCGAATAAGGTTACCTCACACGAAGGTGAGTCCAGAGATACAGTCACCATCATATTTTACACCACAAGGAATTATATTACAAGAGTTTTCCAAAAGTAGTACTAAGTTCCACATTTAGTAAAATTATTACAAACCGTTAAAAATTAAGGTTTTTGGCAGCGGAAAACAAAGGCGACAATTTACAACACGTCGTCAAGAGGGATGTCATGCTAAGCCCGGGCACGACATCACTCGGTATCATCAGTGTTGGTCGGGGACGGATCCCATTCCACAGACCAACCATCTGGCAGAGCATAGGGCTAAGACATGGGAAGAGTAGGGTCTTCAAAGACATTACCTGAAAAATATATAACTAGCAAGGCTGAGTATACTAATACTCAGCAAGGCTTACCCGGGATTAGGGTATACTTAGCCCATAACTAGACTCATGAAAGCTTGAAATGGTTTTGTGTTTAATTTCAGCTGAAAATCAACAAAGAGTATGATCTACTTTCAAGTTTTAGCTTTCAGATTTTAGTCTCATTAACCATTCTAGGTAAGCACCTAATCTAGACAAGCAAGGTAGAGATTATCATCCATCAAGATTATTCCATCAATAGTTACACTTCTTACTCTATGTGGCAGAAGGAATAAGCAGTCTCAATCTCCGCGAGAAACGGACGATTCTGAATCGAATTTCAAACCTTGCAAGGGTAAACCTAACTCACACGCTTGGAATATCCAAAAATCGTTCCGAAGCAACCGTTTCCCTCATATTCCGGGTTATGGATCAGGGCCACCACAAGCGACTGCAGGACCGTACGCACACCAATTGTGCAGGACATCGTCTGTAGCGCGACTACATGATCGTACTCCCGTCTGCCATGCAGAACGTACTCCCACACGTCGATGCGTGTAAACATAAAATAAAAGTCGAGTGGTGGAGACATGTCCATTTGCCGGGCAATTTAGGTACTAGGCTTACCGCTTACCATATTTCGCGGCATGTGGCTAGTACTTTCAAACGCTTAGCCACCACTACCACACACTGCGACCTTATCAACTTTTATCAACATAGACGGGGTAAACTTTCAGGTCATGTTACTGCACATGACCCCGTCCATGATCCTTATAGTGATTGCAAGATAGTAAACATTCAACTCCTATATCGCGTGAGTGACAGGAAATCACTCGACTTCTACCGGTCCTATTAGCAGAGCATCTAGCCGATATGGACTCAGGTACATTACATAGGTTCCTAGCATCAATGCATCTAAGGTTCCATTTCAACTTCTAGACTTAATGCAGGATATAATTTATAAGTATAAGATTGCATAATGTAGTAATTTGAAATACTGGGTTATGCACCGGGGCTTGCCTTTACTGGTGGGGCTGGAGTCAGGGATGTTAGTATTATTATGTTTCGAACTTGGTTTGGGGCTTCAGATAATCCCTTGGTGATATTCCCTTGGTCTTCAGAAACATTCTCTGCAGACTTCTGGGAGATCTCGTAGGTACCGGTTGCGGAAGTAGTCGTATCTACAATGCAACATTACATTCAAAGTGCGCACATAAAACTATCTTAATTCATGATAAAGTTGCAATCCAACACTCATTTAATATATTACTCATATAACAATCAAAAAGATCTGAAACTAAACTTGGATAGAGCTTTAGGTGGACAACTAATTAAGATGGGCTATTTGTTGAAGACTACAACAGAGTCGATTGGAAACAACAGGGGTTCAGTCGATAGAATTGGTAAAGAAGTGAGCTATCTATACAATTTTAGGAAATCTGCTGATTTCTGTTTGGAAGAGAAATTGGTAGGAGCAATCTCTGTATATGAGTAGAAAAGATTAGCCGATTTGGGTTCACTTGAGGTTAAATCGGCTGATATAGAGAGGAACGTTGAAAGTACAGTACTCCAAGGATAGAACAAGGAAGGATCTTGCCGATTGGATTATCAGCATGTTTCTGGTCTATCTAATTGGTTGGTGCATTGGTCTTGGCCTTAACCGATTTATGTGCATCAGGTCTAGCCGATTGAAGGTCTATTGGTGCTAGTTGATTGGCTAAAACTATATCGGCCGTGCTTAAAAGAGACTCTTATTGTGCTAACTTGCCGATCTGTGGTGGTGCGTTTCGGCAGGTGCAGCCGATATGCCATCTAGATCGGATGTCTAGCTGATCACTATGCACATCGACATAGCCAATTTGTGTACGTGTACTAGTCGATCGGTGAATCGGCATATTAGCCGATTTACACATCGGATAGAACTAGTCGAGTGATGTATCAGCATAGCTAGTTGATTAGTGCGAGTAACTAGCCGATGGTGTATTGGTAGACTAGTCGAACTATGGATCTGTACGGTCTGGGCCTCGGCGTGTTCAGCCAATTGGTGGGTCGGCTGTGTAGCTGGTCTTCACCTTTAATGTTCTCCTATATCTACTGGGGCATATCAGCCGTGTAGCTGATTATCCTACTCTGCACTGACTGTGCCTAACTGAGATGTGTTTAAGTGTTATCCTAGGTAACTAGGTGTGGTTGCATCGGCTTGATTATGTCAGTACAACAATTGAGTGACGTACAGCCGATGGGGTTATCTAAGTCAGACCTATTACAAGAAGTAGGTGGAACAGAACACTAATATCGGACTAGACTAATGGGACCACTAGTGCGGAACTAGATTAAAGAGGATGTGGCTGATGGGCTGGTGCCGATAGACGTATAGCTGAAATGGCGTGTGTGGCCAAAAATCTCAGCCGATAAATCGGCCGATAGGAGTGCGCTTATAGACAGAGGTAACTAAACATCACAAAAGTCTGCCATAAGGGCAGCAAGCACATCAGGCATGGTGCACAATTTAACTTCAGTCAATCTATTGCAAGGACTTTGGCTACCAAGAGCTAAGAGCTAATCAAGTTTAGCATCACACAACTAGTAGGGTAAATATAAATCAAATGTTTCACTTTCAGATTAGACATCTCCTATGTTTTAGAGTTGCACAACAAGTCTAACTAAAATTCGAACAAGTGGCACAAGAAACATATTGCAACAACAAGCACACATGACTAAATATAGCTTTAAGTGGTTCATAAATTATTCTAAGTTGTACATCATGACACAAGTTTCACAAGGTCTCAGGTATGTTAGCTAAGTTGTACTGGGGTTACGAGATAGTTTTAACAAGCATACAAACAATACCACGCTTAAGTAATCAACTTTAAAGCATATGCTCAGAATCTGAGCAACCGCACAGAGACACTTGTTGTAGCCATAACTCATGTTATAAGTATCCAACAAGGGTAATATGACTTATTCAGGAACAAGAATTAGCTACTGAAATTCACAGGTAGGAAAGCACATCTTAGTAACATTCAAAAAGAAAACTATATCTAGGAACCAAATAAATGCAACAACTTGACATGCAGCAAGGATCTGGTAGCACAGATTAATTTGCATGATAATACACCGATAAGGAGTGTAAAAACAATTTTATCAGCATTTATTGTCAACCTAAAGCATTTATTTTAGTCCCAACAAGACAAACTAAATAAAAATAGATTTACAAACATGCACATAGTTTCTGGGCACGTTATTTTTATAGTGAACTAACATGTAAAGAGTAAGCAACTGCATAAATTTCATAAATTTTTGACTTCCAGAACTACAGATAGGAATTTATTCCTAACAAGCTTAGGCAAAAATCTAGAGCAAGATTTTTCTACTAACACATACAAAATTATACACATACTGCATAGATCTACTCACAAGGATTTCAAAACATCTTCATTTGATATTTTACGATTTATATACTATTTTCTATGAACTTTTAAAGCTTTAGACGATATGGTCCATAACAGACTATACATATGAGTCTATGACAGTGCAGAAAACCCCCTGGACTTGTTTCAATTGTTGTACAAGGTCCTTCACGTGAACTTGGAGTAGAGGAGGCGCTCGGGGGGGCTCGGTTCCGGCGAGAGAAGGCCATGCCGGCGGCCGGGGAGGTCGAGCAGCTCACCGGGAGCCCTTTTTGGGGGTCGAAAGGCAAGGAGGAGGGCCAAAAGGAGGTCATCGGCGTGGGGGGGGGCAGAGCTCAGGGGTGCGGGCTGCAGTGAAGCGGGGGACCAAGACGCGGACCACCGCGTCCCGGCGGAATCGGGTGGCTGCACAATAGGAGGTGGGGAGTATGGCGGCCATGGGGAGGAGGTGGAGGGGATCCCGTCGGGTGGGACAGAGACGGAGGCAAAGGACCGGTGGGTTGTGGAGTCGTGGAGGCCGCGGCGGCAGAGCAGGGGAAGAAGGGAGCGAGCGGGGCGGCGGGACATGGGAGGAGGAGGAGCCGAAGAGGTGGCGGCGGCCGAGGATTGTATCAGCGCTAGAGCTGGGGCGGCGTGTGGAGCTCCGGTCTGGGGGAGCCTGAATCAGGGGGGCGGCGGCGCACAGTAGGGAGAAGGGAGGGGATGGCAGGCGGCGAGTGCAGACGGAGGCGCGCGAGAGGTAGGAAGAGGGCAGGGGCGCCTGCGGGAAAAATCGAGGCGCGGCGGCCCGAGATGGCCGGAGCAGCAGTGGAGTCTGCTCGACTTGGCTTGAGGACAACGAAGAAGGAAGGGAGGGGAAGTAAACAGAACTGGGAGAGGATAAGGCCACGGTGGAGTTAATGGCCGTGCGTGGGCGATGCTGGCGACCATGCTGCGCAGGACATGCACAGCGCGTGGCACGGCGGTGGCAGGGGCAGTGCAGAGCCCGAAGAAAAGAAACAGAAGAGGAAGCAAAGTGGGATGCATCCAGAGACTCTTCTGCAATTACAGAAAACACAGGGACCTTATTGTAAACCAAGTTTTCCCACTATTCTAGAGCTCAAACAAAAATGTGACCAAAATGAAAGTTGTACAACTTTTCAAGCTTTACAACTTTGTTTTAGGGTTTGAACTCCAAAACTCAAAATATGAAGTTTTATTTTAAGACTTTGGACTAAATTTGAATTTTATAAAGTTTTTGTCCTTGTTAGTGTAAATTACATATAACCTTGGGCCTATTTGCAAGTTGCTAGGTAAGTCATGATTACTTACATTATTACCCTTTGGCCTCTAGTAATTTTGGAAAGTTACTTTTGTAAATCACCTATTTTGCATAAAAGAACTTGTACTTTCATAAAATTACATAAATACCCTTATTTCCACAACTTTACTCAAATTTTTACACAATTCAACACATACATTTCAAATGAAACTTTTGGATAAATACATATTTATTTATTTTTTTATAGGGGATAAAGTAAGAAAAATATGTTTACAAAACCACCCTTCACTCAATCCAATTACATTTTGCAAAAACAACCCTAGGTTTTTCTGTAATTATAAAAATACTCTTTTTATGTGCATTTAAATTTTCAAAAGCTTCACATAAACACACACAAGCTTTACACTAACAAGCACATACTTCACACTAACAAATTATGTGCCTAGCTTACAAGTACTCAAACTGTCACAGTATTGTTGTACCTAAAGATCATCAACTTCGTAAACAAATCCTCGATGAAGCACATCTGTCCAAATTCTCTATTCATCCTGGTAGCACCAAAATGTATCAAGATCTTCAACAATATTTTTGGTGGACCAGAATGAAGAGAGAAATTGCTAAATATATATCCGAGTGTGATACGTGCCAGAGAGTCAAAGCCAGCCATCTAAAAGCATCTGGTACACTTCAACCATTACCCATTCCGTCATGGAAGTGGGAAGACATTAGTATGGATTTTATTGTCGGTCTTCCTAACACGTCCCAAAAACATGACTCCATATGGGTAATTATTGATAGACTTACTAAAACGGCTCATTTTTTTCCTGTGCATACCACTTACTCTGCTAAGAAGTATGCCGAAGTCTATTTTGATCAAATTGTTCGGTTGCATGGTGTCCCTAAGACCATCATTTCCGATCGAGGGGCCCAATTTATTGCACGCTTCTGGGAACAATTGCAATCTGCTCTTGGAACCAAACTAATTCGAAGCTCTGCATATCATCCTCAGACTGATGGACAGACTGAGCGAGTCAACCAAATTCTTGAAGACATGCTCCGAGCTTGTATTATTCACTATGATACAAGTTGGGACAAATGTCTTGCCTTGGCCGAATTCTCTTACAACAACAGCTACCAATCTAGTCTTCAGATGACTCCTTTTGAAGCGTTATACGGTCGAAAATGTCGAACTCCTTTGAGTTGGTCTGAAACCGGCGAACGCAAAATCTTTGGACCAGATCTAGTCTTCGAAGCCGAAGATAAGGTCAAGGTTATTCAAGCCAACCTTAAAACAGCTCAGTCCATACAGAAAAGCTACGCAGATAGAAGAAGGAAACCTCTGCAGTTCCAAGTAGGAGATTTTGTCTATCTCCGAGTATCTCCTACCAAGGGTGTCCAGCGCTTCGGCATAAAAGGGAAGTTAGCACCCCGATATGTCGGACCCTTTGAAATCCTCAAAGTCTGTGGCCCAGTGGCTTACAAAATTTACCTTCCATCTCAATTGGCTGCCATTCACGATATTTTCCATATCTCTCAACTTAAGAAGTGCATCAAAGTACCCAAGAAAATCGTTGAAACCCGTGCCATTGAGATCGAACCCAATCTATCTAACACCGAACAACCTATCCAAATCTTGGATACCAAGGAGAGAATCACCAGGAGGAGGAAGATCAAAATGTATAGGATCTTATGGGATCATCACACCGAAGAAGAAGCAACTTGGGAAATAGAATCCTATCTTCAACGAAATTTCCCAAACTTCCTTCAAGCTAATACCCAAGTCTAATTATCCAACTCCATTCTACATCGGAATCTCGGGATGAGATTCTTTTTAGGGGGGAAGGCTGTAACATTCAGGTGATTACAAACATAGACACTAGGTTTAAGTGTGAAATATGTATGCTCGCTATGGTATATGTGAGTAGTACAAAAGACTAGGGGTATAATTGTAATTTCTATAAAATATAGGTCCTCGAGTGTTAAATGGGTGAAATGGGAGATAGCATTAAAACCTAGGATAAATATAATACTAGGTGTCAAATTTATATTACCATAGGAAAGAAAGTGTAAAAGATAGGTTAAATCCTAAGGAAAATAAGCCTCTAAGTAAAAACAGGGACCTATGTGTGATTAAAACAAAAATCATATGGCCTTTTATGTAAAACAGTTGAAGTGTAAAAGTAACTTTCATGTTTACTTAAGGGCTAACATGTAAGAATACAAGTCATCATGACATCCCATGAAAACTTGTAAACATATCCAAAATTTCATCAAATCCACCTTGGTAAGGACAAAAGAATTCAAATTCTACCTTTACTCAAAAATTTAACATGTAAAGCTGTAAACTCTGGCTTTTTGAACTTGAACCTTAAAACAATATTGTAGAGTTTAAAAAACTCTACAAATTTCATTTTGGGCATTTCCTCATTAGACCCCTACATCAGTGGGAAATTTTAGTTTACCGAGAGGTCCCTGAAGTTTCTAAGATTTCAAAATAGGCCCCCCAGACCCCCTCCCTCTCTTCTTCTTCCTCGCGCACGTGTTCCTCTGCTCTGTTCTCCTGCCACCGGGCAGAGCTCCACCCCTGGCCACCGCTCTGCCGCCGCCGCTGCTCCACCTCCTGCTTCTTCTCCTTCCACGCGTCGTCCCCTCCCCAATCCCGGCTCTGTTCCCCTCCTTGCTGCCCTCCTCCACACGCGCCACGGCGTCCCGAGCCGTCCACCGGCCGCCACGCACCTCGCCGCCGTTGACAGCTCCTGCTTGCATCGTAGCATCGCTCCCGGCCATAAGACGTGCTCCACGACCACTCTGTGACCTTGTTTACTCGTTGCCGCACTTCATTTTCCCCAGCATTTCCTTTCCCGAGCTCAACTTCCTCGCCGGACCGCCACCGCCCCTACTGCCCACCATCGCCAGCCGCCCTCGCTCCCTCTGAACCCCAATCCAGAGCTGCTAGAGCACCGCCGTGACGCACTGGTGCTCTCTAGCCCGATCAATTTCACCCTCTCGCACTTGAGCCTCGTCTTCCACAGCTCCAGCTACCTCGAGTTCCGCCATCACCGCCATCACCCGACGCCCACCCCACTGTCGAGCACTACCCTCCGCCCCGTCTCCGACCAAATTAAGCACGGGGAAAGCATCCCTACACCCTTGTGATGCTCATGCGCGCCCTAGTGGTCCGTAGCTAGCCCGTCGCCGAGACCGCGAGCACCCCGACATGGCCGCCGCAATCCATCGCCGCCTGCCATGCTCCATTGCTTGTCTTGGTGCACATCACCCACCCGTGAACTCAGTAGGGCATGTAGGTCACGTAGGACCAGATCATCCCCGGCCAAACCCTCGCCGCCGGCGAGAACGAGCCGGTCAAACACCCCGGCCACCGTCTTGACCCGGCAAGGACCTTGTGTTAGAAGAATTGAAAGTCCAGGGGGTTATCTGCAAGGCTTAAGACTCATGTGAATAGTGCCTTAGGGACCCCCTGATGTTAATTGTGCTGTCCACTTTGAAATTCCATATTTAATCAAGGAAAAATCACAAAAATGCAAACTAAAATTTGTTAAAATCCTCATTTTAAGATCTACAACTTTCCTTATAGGTTTACTTTCAGTTTCTGAGTGGTTTGTGCTCTAAATTAAATACTAAATTTAAGTAGTTGTAGGCTAAGAAAATGCATAATAAATGGTAGAAAAATGATAAAAATGTGAAACCAATTGCATTAATCTTGTTTTGATATATATTACTTAGGAAAAATAATTAACCTACTGTTTGTATAATAAATTCTTAATGTGTGAGTTTAATTATAAATGATACCTATTTAACTTTGTATATTTAATATCTATGATTTTAAATGTTCAAAAATCATGAGAATATTTTGAGGTACTATTCTTGAGTAGTATAGTCTATCCCTAAATTTCCAACCTAGGGCCAAGTGCAAATCAACCCAAAACAATTAGAACATGGTATGATAAGTCCATAGTTTAATAATGACCTAGAGTTAGTATAAATGATTAGCAAAGCAAATAAATAAAGCTATTCAATATAGCTATTTTAGTATTTAAAACCAACTCAACATGTTACCTCATGCCATTAGTTAAATATTTAGGGTAACCAACCCTGTTACTTAATGTAACTAGGTAAAATGGTTAATACCCAATAAATGACTACCCAGTAGAAAGATAAATGATGTGTGAAAAAAAATAATAAATCATACTTTCGTTGGATTGTAACTTTATCGTGAAATAAAATAAAAGAATATGCATCCCTTAACTTATAACTTTGCATATCATGTAGACTCAACTACTCTCGCTGACGGTGACTACGAAGTAATCCCGGAACAAGGAGTGGAATTAGCTGAAGGCCCCGGGAACGCCGTCGAAGATGTAACTGAAGACCCGAACCACAGTTCGAAAAACTTTGACACTACTGCCCCCAACCCCACGCAAGAAGGCAAGCCTCGGACATAGCCCCTACTTTATTTACACTGCAACCTATGTTATTTATATCTATCTATGCATTAAGTTCATAGGAATTGTATGAGAGACCCTAGTTGCATTTTCTTAGGAACCAGGGTATTGAATACTAGCACTTGAGTTCGAATAGCCGCTCTACCAATAGGACCAGTAAAAGTCGGGTGATTTCCTGTCACTTGCACGATAAAGGAGTTGTAATGTTTACATTCCTGTAATCACTATAAGGATGACGAACGGGAATTATGTGAGGTATCATGGTTGAGATGATACCCCGTCTGTGTTGGTGAATTTGATAAGGTCGCAGTGTGTGGTAGCGGTGGTTAAGTGTTTGAAAGTACTAGCCACATGCCGTGAAATATGGTAAGCGGTAAGGCCCGAGGAGTGGACATACCTCCCACCACTCGTATTTTGGTTTTTCCTGTTACTCGATTCGACGTGTGGAATACGTGTTGCCGGGCAACCAGGAGTACGGCCGTGTAGTCGCTCTACAGGCGTACGTCCTGCATATTGGATGTGCGTATGTTCCTGCAGTCGCTTGTGGTGGATCTGATCCACGAGTCGGAATGAAAGGCAAACGGTTGCTTCGGAACAATCTCTGGATGTTCCAAGCGTATGAGTTAGGTTTACCTTGCAAGGCTGAAATTCGATTCAGGAATCGTCCGTTTCTCGCGGAGATTGAGACTGCTTGATCCCTTTACCACATAGAGTAACAAGAGCAACTTTGTGATTATTAAAGAGGATGTTTGGCAAAAGATTCTACTATGCTTGAATAGTTATATCTGCTTACCTAGAATGAATAATCACATAGAACTTGAAAGCTAAAAGTTGACATTAAGGACCTACTCTTTGTTGCTTTTCAGCTAAAAACTTTACCCAAAATCTGAAAAGCCGTCATAAGTCTAGTTATATGGCTAAGTATACCATGAACGGGTAAGTCTTGCTGAGTATTAGAATACTCAGTCTTGCCTTGTGATTTTTGCTCAGGTAATCCTACTGACGACCCTGCTCTGCCTATGCCATGGCCCTACCCTCTGCCTGATGGTTGGTCCGTGGAGTGGGACCCGTCCCCGGCCAACACAGACCCCTCCGAGTGATATCATGCTAGGGCTAGCATGATATCTGGACTGACGATGTGTACAGTGCCC
This sequence comes from Panicum hallii, assembly GCF_002211085.1. Taxonomy (NCBI): domain Eukaryota; kingdom Viridiplantae; phylum Streptophyta; class Magnoliopsida; order Poales; family Poaceae; genus Panicum; species Panicum hallii. The sequence continues at coordinate 59,013,586 of NC_038050.1, read as the reverse complement.
ATGCTTTAAACTCTGTTGCAAGACTTGAAACTTTAAATGGTTTTTGTAATAATTTCCATCAGTTGGTAACTGATGTTACTTTTAAAATGCTCATGTATTGTATCTGCCTGTGATGTAAAAATGTGATGGCTTTTGTATCTCTGGACTCGCCTTCATGCGAGGTACCTTGTTGATCCTGCTTTTGGTGGTTTATCAGGACGTTACGCGACAGGCCAAGGGATTATACCGTTTGAAACACGTTGGAGCCCTCAAGAGTGGACTCGCGTACTTGAGTCGGTGTAATTCAGGTTGGTTCTGCCACACGCCCGTTCGCCGCGGCGCCGCTAGTGCTGGCCGCCTTCCCCGCCTCCCCCTCCCCCAGACCCCCACCTCCCCAGACCCCAGTTCCCAGATCCGGAGATCCCCCGTTCCCATGTCCGGAAACAACCAGAACCAGGGGAGGGGGAGGGGGAGGGGGAGAAGAATTGGCCAAAGAGCCAGAGGTATGTTTGCCATTTGCCAGCAATTGTTGATTCCATTCCATGAGTTTGATTTCAGATTTGCTGTAATGTCTAATACATATTGTTGTTTGATTACAGGGATTTACAGCTATTTTACTTGCATTGGTCAAGGTGGACCAAGCACCCATGCTGGTGGACCAAGCACTCATGGTAGTGGTGTTTATCACGAACCTGAAGAAGTGGAAGAAAACATTGCTCCTCCACTTGCACAAGTTGAAGAGGATGTACATGTTGATGTTGAAGAGGATAATGTCGAAGAAAATGCACATGATCAAGGCAATGATGAAGAAATTAATGGTGAAGAAGTGGAAGGTATAACTGAATTCAACCAGGATCACGTTATTTCTGATCCGGGACTTCGTATTCCGATTGATCGTTTTGCTCCTAATATTAGAGATGAAGTTAGAAGGGCTTTCATAGCTAAAGGTCCGACTCAACCAATTGGTCATATATTTCCACAGTCACATGATAAGAGGAGTTTTCAAAAATATTGGTTTAGGAATCATAGTTAGTTGGAATATAGTTTGGAGAAGAATAAGGCTTATTGCTTTTATTGTTACCTTTTCAAATATGATCGGATGGAGGAGAAGTTTTGTCATGATGCATTTACAAAAGTTGGCTTCTCAGAGTGGAGGAATGTGTACACGGCATTTCCAAAACATGTTGGTGGGCCTAATAGCATACACAATGTTGCAACAACAGCATTCCATGATTTTCGTAACCAAAGGTCAAGTGTAAGTCACAGAATGTCAAGTTACAGTCAAGATGCATTGGTCAAATATGAGATTCGGTTGGAATCTTCCTTAAGTATTGTAAGTTATCTTGCATTGCAAGGTGAACCATTTCGGGGGGCATGATGAGACTAGCACTTCCTTAAATAAGGGCAATTTTTTAGAATTTCTTGATTGGTACAAATAAAGAAATGAGGAGGTTAGAAAAGCTTTTGATGAGTTGTGTCCGAAAAATGCCAAATGGCTTCTGGAACGATTCAAAAAGAACTTGCAAATTGTTGTGCTGAAGCAGTCACATAGGCAATAAAAGAAGAAATGGGGGATTGTCTATTCTCCGTTCTTGTTGATGAATCCTATGATATATCAGTCAAAGAACAAATGGCTATAGTTGTGAGATTTGTCAACAAAAAAGGAGAAGTAATAGAAAGATTTTTGGGTATCAAGCATGTGAAGGACACAACATCAGAGTCATTGAAGAAAACATTAGTTGAGATTTTAAGTGATCATGGATTAGTTGTTGCAAAACTTCGAGGGCAGGGGTATGATGGTGCTTCTAATATGAGAGGTGAATTTAATGGTCTTCAAAAATTAATTCGAAATGAGAACCTATATGCTTTCTATATCCATTGCTTTGCTCATCAATTGCAATTGGTAGTTGTTGCTGTCTCAAAATGTTGCTCATCCCTTGAGGATTTCTTTGAGTATGTAACATTGATTGTGAGTAGCACTAGTGCTTCTTGCAAAAGGAAGAATTTATTGTTGCATAAGCATCGCTTGAATCTCTTATCTAAGTTGGAGAGTGGAGAAATTTCATCAGGGAGAGGCAAACAACAAGCAACAACATTGTCAAGACCCGGAGATACAAGATGGGGATCTCATTATAAGACTTTGCTTCGTATTGAATCAATGTGGGATTCAGTAATAGAAGTCTTAGAAATTGTGCATCAAGATGAGCGCAATCCATCTGGTGCAGGTGGCTTTGTTGGAAAAATGGAGTGTTTCAGCTTCGTGTTTATAATAAAGATGATGTTGCAAATCCTCCGTATCACAAATGAGCTCTCTCTTCTCTTGCAGACGAAGGATCAAAATGTTGTCCAAGCTATGTCGTTGGTTGTGGATGTGAGAACACGTTTGATTAATTTGAGAAGTGAGGGTTGGGAGCCATTGTTGAAAGAAACCAAAGCATTTTGCCTTGCAAATGATATCCCAGTACCAAATATGTGTGATGTTGTGCCACGGTTTGGCCGATCAAGGAAAGGTGGGAGAAATAATATCACTCAAGAATATTTTTATCGTGTGGATACCTTCTATGCTGCTATAGATTCTATCACCATAGAGTTTGATCATCGCTTTAATGAGCTATCTTCAGAGTTGCTTGTGTGTTTTGCTTGCCTTGATCCAAGAAATTCATTCTCTAAGTTTGATGTGGAGAAGCTTGCTCGGATTGCAGATATCTATCATGAGGATTTCTCTTTTGATGACCGCAAGACTATAAAAGATCAACTAAGAACTTTCATTATTCATGTGCGAAGAGTTAAGGAATTCAAGGCTTGTTATGATCTTGCGAGTCTATCAAAAACAATGGTTCAACTTGAGAGACATATTGTGTCTCCATTGGTCTATCGTCTCATTAAGTTGGCATTGTTGTTACCAGTGACAACCGCAACGGTTGAAAGGGCCTTCTCGGCTATGAAAATTATTAAGACTGAATTGCGCAACAAGATGACCGATGAATGGTTGAATGACTTGATGGTGTGCTACATAGAAAGAGAAATATACAAAGGACTTGATCTTCAACAAATTAAAAAGACATTTCAAAATAAGAAAATTAGACAAATGCAATTGCCTTGGTCTGCTAGACCTAGACGTAACTAGAGTTATTTTTTATTTCACAAGTTTAACATTTTTTTTATAGATTTCACTAGACAAATGCAAATGCCTAACTCATATTTATTTATTTTTTCAGATTTAAGAGCTATGTAGCCTAATGTAAATGGATAATGATCACGATGACCTCTTTATAAGGTATTTTCCGTTTTCATTGTACATTTTTTAATATTAATTGGTCTAGATTATGTTGTAAATTTTATCCTTTTCGTGTTAGCAATACCTTAATTTCGTCGCATCCTCCGCCACTGTATACAAATGTACTCGTAGTGAAACTCATCTTTGCATGATTCAACCAGACAACCAGGGTTTAATGTCAAGAGCGTAAAATATATTACCAGCCACCTGGCCAGGTTGTGCATGGCGAGGAGGTAGAAAGCGCGCAGACGTGGCGTGGAACACCAGCCGCGGGACGCCGAGCCGCCGCGCGACGCCCTCCGTCCATGATCCACACGAGTAGGCGACGAGGCAGTCCGGGCCCCTGGGCAGCGACCGGAGGTACGCCTCGAGCGGCTCGGCGAGCAGATCTACGGTTTGGTAGAAACGGATGGCGAGCGATATGTCGGTCACCATGTCGAGGCTCTCTCGAAGCCCTCGGGCAGGCCCACCGCGGCCCCCGGGAAGGGTAGGTCGGCGACGTCGACGGCGAGCCCCGCCCGCGCGATGTTCTCCAGGATGGTCCTGTTGCGCGCTGCGTTCACGGGCGTCAGCACCACGGTGACGCGCGCGCCATGGCCGGCGATGAGGCGCTCCAGGTCGACCATGGGGAGCACGTGGCCCTGCGCCATGAGCGGCACCATCACGAACTGGAGATCCGCCGCCGCCATTGCTGCACACTAAATAACAGCAGCGATAATGCTCCCTTGTGGCTTCTAAGTATGGAATGAATTTTATATTTGAAATGATTGTAGGCATCTAACTATATAGTAAAATTTTAGGAAAAAAAATTCGGTTTACGCTCTCGAACTATCACAAAAGTTCGATTTTCAACTTTCAACTACCAAACCGAATAATGCAGGCCATCCAATTGTCGAAACCGGGCAAATTTGACCCTTCGGGTGGTTTCAAAGGTTATTTTTTATTTTATAAAAATTAAAAATATTCAAATTTAAACTAGAAAATTTATAAATAATTTATTTTAAATAAAAAATAACAGGCGTACTACCTGCAGAAGCAGCCCGACGCAGGAACGAGACGGACTTGGTTTCGAAGCTCAATCTGCCCTTGCTTCCGTGGTCTATCTCTGACAATTGCTGGATATATATGCACGTCTCAAACTTTACTTGGTTGGATCAGAGTCCTGGGAAACAAAATATGTTACCATTTATTTAACAAACATTGCATGCCTACTGTAGCTTGAAATTTAGTAATGACTCACGTTCATTTTGTTAAAACAAATGCACCATCACACATGCAACACACAGTGAAGAACAGAGAAATAGGAATTACTTGAATCAGAACATCAAAACAATTAGTGCTAGACCTATAAGAGCCGCAGTAACAACGTCTAGCCATTAAATTCAAGTATCGCAAAAAGAGCATAGTTAATGGCGCAACTATTGGGATCGGGCATGCGAGTGTTGATACCTCGTTGAGCTCGGTCAGCTGCCGCTTGCTTCTCGGCTTAAAGCACCTTCTCCGGATCCACCCCGAACACCTCGGCGTAGGTGTCGTCGCGCGGTGCAAACACTGTGCAGCGGTCAATAGCGGAGCGTGAACATCTTTCAAGAGGGGACCAATCAGAACAGGCTATATGCAAAATGCTCTAAATTGTAAAGAAACAGGATATTGAGTAAGGAATGTGTGCTAATCACAAAGATTTTACGAAGATAATAGAAATTACTAGTAGTATATTTTCACAGGGAGGGGGTCAGCATCCAGTATGGCCTCCATGAGGCTCCACCAGTGGCAGCGGTAAGCCATGAACCGCCCGGCCATCTCCGTACGCAGCACGGTGCACACGGCGACTTCTGCCACATTGCGCTGCGTCACGGCAGCGTCCAGCAGGTAGTCCAGTGCTCCCCGCGGCACGAAGCGATCCCGTGCCGTCTAGATCTGGTTGGGGTGGTAGTCTGCGTCGGTGTCGAATCCCGGGATGTCGACCAGGAAGAATCTGCCGTCACCGGGTGGGGGCGGAACGCATCGGTTTCCTGACACGGGCAGAGAAGCGGCGGCGAAGCTGCTGCAGGAGCTGCCGCCCTAGGCCGTGTTCTCGGTGAAGTGGTCCTCGAAGGGGACCAGCTCCTGTGAATCGAACCAGCCGTAGTAGGAGTCGCCGGTCGTCGAAGACCTTAAACCTCCTCTCAAACTCGACAACATGCGTGGCTTCCTTCCGCTGCTGCAGCGCGTGGAGCTTGATGGCGTTGCGCTTGGCCTCCCGCAGCATGTCGAGGAGCTCGGCCGGCACGCTCTCCCGCGCCCGCGCCGCCGCCTCATTGTCGACCTTGGCGAGTTGCACCTCCTGCTCCGCGCACGTCACTCCATTCATTCTCTCTTTTATTTTTACTCTACAACACATCATCAGTGCTTTGCTTTCCCTGAGCACAAGACAAATGACACAAAGGGCAGAGCCTGACACGCCTCACAGTAGTTGGGTAAAAATGGACCCTACAACCTTACATTTCTTTGCAATGAACAATAGCTTCCTCGTTCTTCCACTTGGAGGCTGTTGGAACTGGACTGCACACCGCCCCAGCCTCTGCTTCTGCAACAGGGGCGGCCGCTTCTTCTCCAGACGCCATGGTCATCGTCCTACAGGATGCCATGGCCGATATGGTCGCGGCTGATGATTCAACCATGGCCAGCGGTGCTAGGTGCCTTGCCAAGAGACTCCTCACCATCGACGAAGAACCCGGCACCACCACTTAACCTAGGCCAACGGCCCGGCCCCTCGATGCCCGCTGCAGCAACTTTAAGCACCACCAATGCCTCCTCCGGGGCGCACCGCTATTCTTCAACGATGGCGGTAGTGGCACCCACCCTTCCCGGGCTGCCCTTGGCGGTTGTTACCTGTCCCACTCGTGGCAGTGGCTTCTTCCCCGCCCTTGGGTGTGTGTGTTTGTGGTGGGTGGGTGGGGGGGGGGGACCGGGGAGCTTTGTTACCCAAATAACTTGTGGTAGGTTATTTGGCTTGGGTGGGTGGGGGGGGGGGGACCGGGGAGCTTTGTTACCCAAATAACTCGTGGCAGGTTATTTGGCTTAAAGAAAGACTTAGTACGTCTCGTCCTTTCATGATTCAACCAGTCAACCAGACGGGTTTTAATTTAAAAGCGTTGAAATACAGCCTCTGTTACAATGTTTGTACGTATATTATTTCTGAAGTATACTTATTTGCGTAATTCAAGGGACTTTATTCTTACGCCACTGGGATCTTGCCATCTGCGTCGTCCATCTTCTTCTCCTTGCTCTTGCACACAAGCTCGATGACATGGCTGATCATGTTCTTGACGTTAGTATCCCGCGACCCGCCCTCAGCCGTGGTCCTCACCTTATCCGCAAGTTCGTTCACCCTAGCCCGCCGCGCCGCGCCGGCTGGCCCCTCGTCCATCACCTCGGTCACCGCCCTCTCCACGTGGTCCCTCCCGACCTGCACCTCCAGCAGCTGCCCGGGCTTCACGAGCCCTATGTGCGTGGTTGGCACCTTCACGCCAACACGGACACCGACTCCTAGCACGTCAACGACCAGCGCCTCGATCAGGAACTGGTCATGAAAGTGTGGCCAGGTCAGCAGCGGCAGGCCGTGGGAGACAGCCTCCACCACTGAGTTCCACCCGCAGTGCGTCAGGAAGCCACCCACGGATGGGTGCGACAGGATGGTCATCTGCGGCGCCCACCCGCAGATAATATGACCCCGGTCCTTGACACGGGCCTCAAACTCAGCGTCGATGCCGGCAGTCTCTGTCTCTTTGACTACCCAGATGAACGGCCGGCGGGATGCTTCCAGACCGGCGGCGAGCTCGGCGACCTGCAGCGGGAACAGGCGGGCCATGCTACCGAAGTTTACGTAGAGCACAGACGCCGGTGGCCGCGCGTCGAGCCAGGACACGATACGCTCGGCATCCATGGCCGCCCGGTTTTCCCTATCCGCCATCGTGCCGGCGACGGCTGTGTTGAGGAGGCAGAGCGGCCCGACCGCCCATACCTTGCGGCTGATCGCCTCCGCGTAGCGCTCAACGAACACGCCCTCCAAGTCCGTGCACGTGTTGATGAATACGCCGTCGGCGGTGGCCACGGCTTCGATCATCTCCCGCTGGTGCTTCTCCATGAGCGGCAAGCCGAGCGACGCCGCCCGGTTGACAACCACGCGCACCGGGAAGTCCGGCACCTCGAACGGCTCGAAGTCGTCGGCAGCGCGGTCGTACGTGCCGTGTGTGATCAGGTTGTGCGTGGCGAGGAGATGGAACGCGGACGTGACGGGGAGGATCAGCCGCGGGATGCCGAGCCGCCGCGTGACGCCCGCCGTCCACGAGCCACACGCGTCGGCGATGAGGCAGTCCGGGCGCCTGGGCAGCGACCGGAGGTACGCCTCGAGCGGCTCGGCGAGCAGATCCCAGGCTTGATAGAAACGGATGCCGAGGGATATGTCCGTCACCATGTCGAGGCTCTCGAAGCCCTCGGGCAGGCCCACCGCGTTCCCCGGGAAGGGTATCTCGGCGACGTCCACGGCGAGCCCCGCCCGCCCGACGTTCTCCAGGACGGTCCTGTTGCGCGCGGCGTTCACGGGCGTCAGCACCACGGTTACGCGCGCGCCATGGCCGGCGATGAGGCGCGCCAGGTCGACCATGGGGAGCACGTGGCCCTGCGCCATGAGCGGCATCATCACGAAGTGGAGATCCGCCGGCGCCATTGCATGCACTGCTAGCTTCGTGTTGTCTTGTGGTTGTGGCTACTACCTAAAAAGCCAGCAGCGATAGTGTTGCTTCAACATGGAATGATTTCTATATATAATCAGTTATCTGCTAGCTAGGATGTGATCATGGGCATAACGGAAAAAAAAAGCTATATATAATCAGTTATCCGCTAGCTAGGATGTGATCACGGGCATAACGGAAAAAAATATACGCGCATCTCTGTTACACTTTTATCTTCGCTTTATATAGAAAGGTTAACCCAGAGATACTATATTTGAAACGACAAGAATTATAAGCTGGCTCTCACCCTCCTAAACTTTCAAGATGGTACTAAATCACCACACTACAGCTACGATAGGACCACATAGGTCAACTACTACTAGGCATATTGGACTGGGGCAGTACACCTTTAGAGTTGACACTATTAGTAGTGTACCTCATTCACGCTAGATAAACATACAGGAATTCAGTAATTTTATATTGAGAAAATTCCTTCTATGCCACTAAAATTTATACTCATCCCTTCTATACCATTAAAAATTACGAGTCCCCTTCAACGCCATTGCTTTTAATTTCCCATCCCTTTTCTGCTTCTTCTTTGTCCCTTCTCTTCCTGCTGGTTCCCCTCATGAGCTTCCTCCTTTCACTGCCCGGGCAAAGGAAGACAAAATTCGATCTCTCTACTGAATCTTGCTGCAATTCTTCAGACGGCTGTACTCCATGCGACACCAACTTCCCAGATCTTTTGCTCACATCCTTTCGAGTCTATCTATGATGGAGTGCTACAGTGTTTTTCTATGTGTTTTTATCTCTTCACGGGAACTCCAATCGAGCGAAACAGCCTCCAAGTAACCCATGCAAGATTTGACATGACCCATCCATGGAATCCAAGCACCTAGCCAACGCCCGCGCGATGTTCTCCAGGACGGTCCTGTTGCGCGCGGCGTTCACGGGCGTCAGCACCACGGTGACGCGCGCGCCACGGCCGGCGATGAGGCGCTCCAGGTCGACCATGGGGAGCACGTGGCCCTGCGCCATGAGCGGCGCCATCACGCGGTGGAGATCCACCGCCGCCGTTGCTGCACACTAAATAACAGCAGCGATAATTCTCCCCTCTGGCTTCTAAGTATGGAATGAATTTTATATTTGGAATGGTTGCAGGCATCTAACTATATAGTAAAATTTTAGGGGAAAATTTGGTTTACACCCTCCAACTATCAGAAAAGTCCGATTTTCAACCTTTAACTACGAAATCGGATAATATAGGCCGTCCAATTGTCGAAACCGGGCAAATTTGACCCTTCGGGTGGTTTCAAAGGTTATTTTTTATTTTGTAAAAATTAAAAATATTCAAATTTAAATTAAAAAATTCATAAGTAATTCATTTTAAATAAAAAATACGAAATGGGTATAAATTTTTTTCTAAAAATGCAACCTATCTATTGACACTCTATTGTCAGTTATTCGGATCTTTTTTTATGTTTATAGTATTTGGTTGCTTGTAGTTATGCCTATTATTTTTTAATAAATAAGATTTAAATAGAAAAATAATAGATAGGTTATATTTTTAGAAAAATTTTAATACTAGTTTCATATTTTTTTGATTTAAAATAAATTAGTTTTAACTTTTAGATTTAATTAGAATTTTTTAACCTTATTAAAAAATACAAAACCACCTTTGAAACCACCCAAAGAGCCAAATTCGCACGGTTTCCATAGTTGGATGGTCTATATTACCCGATTTTATAGTTGAAGGTTAAAAATTAGATTTTTGCGATAATTTGAGGATGTAGCTCCAACTTTTTCAAAGATTTAACATGAAAAAAGGTTCCATGGGAATGAATGGGCTACGTCCTTCCGTTATTATTGGGGAAGGGAAAACGAGATGGACGACTGGCCGAGACGCGTTCCTTCGCCTGCCGCCCGGCGGTGACTCCTGTTGCAGCCCGCTTGCTCTTGCACAGGAGCTGAGTGAGGTAGATGGCGAGACATGGGCATGGCGGCGCGCGAGACGCAGCTTGCCTCCGTTTACGACGACGCAGCAGCCGCAACGGCAGGAGAAGGATGCCCGGAGGATGAAGCTTAACAACAGCCAGGCTAATGGTCCCACGGTTTGCTTGTACAGTTACAAGGATGAATGTAACTGAATGAAAGCGGTTTAGTGGAGAACTACATCCAGCAGCACACTGGGCCAGGCATTCCATCGAGCATTTGGTGTGCTGCGAGCTCTCCGACCCATGGCGGAACAGAGGGCTCCGCCAGCTTCACGGGCTTATACACCGATCAGAGAAGATTGTTCAGCGCTACGGCTCGCAGCCACGTACTTCTACAGAAATATTTTTAAAATCAGGTAAAACGGCAATTGTTATTTTCCGCAGCTAAAATGCTTCCTCTAACTTTTTGAAAAAGTTTTTCCTACCAAAATTTTAAAATATTTCCCGTCAAATTTTTAAAATTTGGTTCCCGCAAAGTTCCACTATCCACCGCCCTTAGAGCAATTGGCCGCGTGGACTATCCCTGGAAACCTATTTCCAGGTGCAGTCTGAATGCTACAGTGTGGCGTCCGTTTTTTTAGACGGTGGAACTCGTGGTCTGTCCTAAAATAACTGAGCACCCTAAATAGTGAGCCCTCAGCCTTCAGGACCAAGTAGCACGGCCGCAGGAGCCCGGAAGATCGTTGGTCCACGAATGGATGGAAATATTTTAGGTAAGTTCTTAATGTTATCCATTAGGGATGCAAGTAATAAATATTTTAGATAATTAATTTGGAGGAGGTAAAATAAACTAGAGTGGCATACCATTATAATTAATTAGTGGTATACTATTATAATTAATTAGCTGATTCAAGAGACATCTTGTTTCGTTAGATATTTACATACATTCCTAATACCCATGCTTCGACACTACAGCCTGACGAGGTCCCATGACAATGCATACTGCAATCATGTGGCCTCCTTCAATGATTAGAGTTTGCTACTAGCTTATACATCTGAGAGATGTTGTCAGAGACATGTCTTCCAACAGTTAGAGCAACGATACTAGCTCTCTTACATCTAGATAGACTCAGATATCAACCTCATTGATTTAGGAATGTATGCATGGGACTATCCCTTGAATACGAGCTATTATTTCTCTCTCCTCCACAAGGATTAAACAGTTAGATAAGCATTGCTAGTTATGAGGTAGCTGAATCAGCTCTTTTGGAGGAAGTCTTAGACCATTCTCTCAATGCAAGTCTCATGAAAGTTATATTCTCATTAAATAACCCGCTACGTACGCAAAAATAGTGACATGGCATGAAATTTAAGAGGAGAAAGAAAACTTTAGTTTCATGGAATGTAATCCAGTGTATATAATTACCAAGACTTTGAAACTAGAATGAAATCTTCACTGAGAGTGATTCATTTTATCCTCACACTTTTTCTCGATCTTCTATGGCCATGGCTAGTGTTTTAATAGTTAACTTACTTAGTGGCTAAATAATTCATATGATGTATTTGAATCTTAACATCTTCCAATAATTAAATGCTATAGCTAATAATTAAATGCTATAGCTAATGTATGAAATCATATAATAAAACTATACATTATAAGTGATTGTTCGTTCATCAAATAAAATATTTCAAGATAATATAGTACTCTTGAAAATCAGTAACGAATCACTCCATTAAAAATTATTATCTTATTCGAATGATTTAACTACAGTGTTTATCTGTTCACGAGTCGTCGTCACATTAATGGTCTCCGCAAAGTTGTTGGCTGCTAGACACAGATTAAACGCTTCAAAAATCACCAGGCGGGCGCTAGCTTGTAAACATACCCAGAAAATGGAGAATCACTGCATGCAGCCACCAGGATTGCCGGATCCGATGAAATTTGTCAAATCATAAAAAATTACTAGCACTGTTTATTCATGTGGTCAACCCCAACGTTTAATACATCCGACCCCGGTGGCTTTCTCATCTGACTCGCCCCTGCGGAGAATAATAAACAAGAAAGAACCATGCTGGTGGGCCTCCCTCGTGTTGCTGCGGAGTTGATTAAACTACTATTCCCTCCGTATTAAATTATTAGTTATTTTAATTTTTTTAGATTTATAGATTTTACTATACACCTGTGTAGATGCATAGCAAAAACCTAACTATGAATCTATAAAAGCTAAAATAATTAATAATTTAGAATGAAGGAAGTAATCTAAATAGCATTAAATATGCTAGTACGTAAGGAAAAATCTCAGGGGACAAAAGGTTAACGAGGGGATATGGAGAGGAACGAAAGGAGACAAAAGAGAGCTGATTTAATAAGAATTTATTTTTAAAAAAAATCCATCCATAAGGATATTGTTTCTATATATATAATGTATATATAGCAAAGCAAGTATGAAAAATATATGACAGTTTCTGGACACCTATATATATGTTAGTATGGAAACTACATGATAGAAAAAAGTTACGATAATATCTCAATCAGTGTCCATATCCATCTCCCTTAGCATTCAGACTTCATATATAGCTGGTACTCTCGTAGTCCTTCCAGGCCAAATCATCCCATCCGACACGCAACTTGCTGGAAAAATGACCCATGGAGAGATCTATTTTAGAAATTTGAAAAGAAAGGTGCATGATCCTATAGTTCCATACTTCTAATTTAGGTTGGTGCAAGCGAATTTAAATAGAAGAGCTTTCTCACTTTCCTAAATAGGTGAATGAAGGATAGAATGTACTTGTCTAAAAAAAACACGCGCACGTGTATTCATATTTTTTTTTCGCATAACCAACCATGTGACCTGTGACGCAGCGAGCAGACCATGCCAAGTTGGTATAAACCTTCTGTCATTTAGGTATTAACTTTTGATTACGGTCATAAGACAAGATAAGTAAAGTTATTGATTGGGCGGTTACTACTACCAATTAGTAGGGTACCATTATAGCGAAAAGTCAGCAAACAGTTGGGTCTCCTCTATAATAATTCCTGAAGACGTCTAGAAAAACATAGGATAGAAAAAATACCAAGTGTACTCATTCTCCACTTCTTACTTTCTTATGTTGTTTTGTGCTGTGAGCTGCCAGATTTTGCCTGCTCTTCTTCTTGACGTGCACTGAGGAGGAGGGTGAGTGGTATCTCCGAGCCGCTGCGGTCGTGAAGTCCTGCGCGGGGGCCGATAATAAGATGTCTGGACAGAGCAGTACGTGACAACTCGAATTGATCGACTACTTTTATGCGCTACCTTATCTTTGATCTACACTGTAACGTTAATTCTGCAGTTAGTCTACACGAGGACCGAGCGCTAAACTATGAGTATATAGCTTGGATCGTCAATTATCATAATCTGTGATTTGTTTGCATCTGCTTTGTATATGTTACACTTTTATACCGTTTAGATGAGCATGTTACGATTTATGTCTGTCTGTATGAATCTGGATTTTGTTTACATAGCAGTACAATATTTTTTGTAATAAGCCTCGAATTAAAGTCTGAATGATTTAAACACATATTTCTAACACAACTTGGCTATACGACCACAGGGCAGGTCCATGGCTCACGAAAGGGGTAGCGCTAAGGGGCGATCTGCTTGTCGTTTTGTTTGGCTTCAACAAAAAATTGACTAGAAATTGTATTCTGAATATTTAACTTATGTGGTAAAAAATGTTTATATGAAACTACTATACTACTATGAATTATGCCCGTGCATCGTGTGCTACGATGAGATACTGATTGTTATTTTCTTTGAAAAATTACATAGTTCTTTTTTACTTCTATTATTATACTTTCATTGAACGCGTGTTGTCGGTCAAAACCCACCGGCGAGCAGCGACAGGCAACACGAGGAGCCGGGAGGCTCCCGGGACTGCTGGTGGGCCCCGGTCCTTCAGTCAACGGCTCGAGATCCGGCACACGACCTGGCGTCTGGGTTGCTAAGCGTGCCATCTGATCTTATACCTGATCAGTAAGGTGTCATATGTTAGTTTCCTGCGTGCACAGACACGTGTAAACATTAGTCTGAGCCATGATCGGCTCATCGGATGATTCCCGGTATCGGCTGTAAAGAGGCGATTGTATTCAGTACCGGATCGGATCTATATATATATATACGAATAAGGCGAGCATATCTGATGGTAATGTAAAAACTTGCTCCATAAATATTAAACTAACCCAATCTACGATAGTTAAAGCTCTCACTACATAACCGGAACATCCTGCACATGATCGAGCCTAATAGATACGAAAGGTAACAGAATAACGGCCTAAACAGAGGCCTAAAAACCAACAAAGAGCCGATTCCCGGAACAATCCCTCTTTAAGCTAATACAAAGCACTAAGCATACCGTCGGAACATTCAACCTATTTGAAGGGCCTAATTATACAGATATTGAACTAAATCTTTGATAAACAAAGACTAACTACAGCAAATTGGATCTACTAAATAAGAACAGAGCAAGATGCTGCCCTTACACCCGGAATCGGGTACGAAGACAGCTGAATGTTTAACAAGTAATAAACGATGCACAGATAGAGCATGGAAGAGCCGATGCTACTCTATAAACGCCAAGATAACTAGTGTTACTCGCCATCAACAACGCTTCAGTACGAGAAACATAAGAAAAGGTACATAAGTAGGGACGATGCTGCCCCGATCACGCGAGACGTGATCGGGGCTGCACGGCACTTACCCGAGAAACCCTAGAACAGGGGTGGCGATGCGCCGAGAGTTGTTGGTGAATGATTGATTGATTTTTATTCATAATTCAGGGTACATATTTATAGTCCGGAGACTTCCCTTCTCTAAACAATCCTAACTAAGCACGACACGAATCTTGGCTATCTATATCTAAATTATCTAAACACACATGCCTATCTAGATACATGGCCAACCCTGGCCTCAAACACCCGCATAGGGGCCGGTTCGCAAGCCCATTATGATTACCTTTCGAGCCCATCTTGCTTCGCGGCCCACCTTTCTGGCCCGCCTAAATTATGGCGATAACACATGCCTCCCTGGTTTTAGCAATAATTATTTCGAAACCATTTCTCTTTTAATCGCCCCGGCCTCTTCAACTTCCAAAATCCGTACAGGCGTGCCTCTTCAACTTCCAGGGGATGTGACTGCTCTGCATCAAACTCCTTAGAAACCGCTATGGTGCCGATTCATCTTCGACTCCATCTTTATAAACCTGTCCCCTGTAGCTTTCTTTTTCTCATCCCTTTCCTTAAGCCATTAGCAACCGTACCTGATTCTACTTTCCTTTTCTCGCAATGTCTTCTTCTTCTTCTTCTTCTTCTTCTGCTTCCTCTGCCATCTCCTTCGAATCCGAGTCTACTCGGGAACCCACTCCAGAGTACAACCCAATAGCTGCCTACGAGGTCCGCGTCCCTCTGCATTGGGATACAGAGGAATGGGACTTCCAGACCTGGTTAGAGGACGACGGGTCCCTGACTGATGGCGAGGATCTCCACCTCCTCCATGGTGGTGAACTGGAGGAAGACGACGAGGACGACACGTCCTGGTAAGAAGACTTCTTCTTCTCCTCGGAAGAAGAAGCCGATTTCTCATCAACCGAGGAGGACTCGGTGTCAGGAGGCTTCCTCCTTGGCGGATCGTCGGAGGATGATGACGACGATGACGACGACGAAGAAGCCGAAGATAGCAGCAACTTCAGTAGTGACAGCGGCGGAGATGATAGCGGTGACGACAATGGCAGCGGCAGCGACAGCGACGTCAGAACGGCTCCACCGATCAAACGCCACAGAACCTCCGGCGCCTACTGGTGGTAGACTGTAGGATTAAGCCGATAGATCGGCTCTAGGAGCAATCGGCTCCCCTTTTGTACTCACTCCCCATTGTAAATAAAATCTTTTATTTCAACCACAATTCATTAAGAAACCAATCCCTTGGGAGCCGATGGCAACGCATCGGTCTCTTTCTTTAAAATGCCGATCCGGATCTAAGTCGATTCTCCAATCCATTTCATTTCCGCTTTACTCTGGAACCTTCCCAAAATAGATCTTCAAAGATTCCCCAAATCCAAATTATTCTCCAAAACCTTTTGCTCGTAAACCATAACCGCAGAGACCCGAACCAAAGCCTTTAGAGCACAGACTCAAACTTGCGCCGCCAACCCTAGATCCAATTCCCAAGTTCTTGATCTTTAGAGTTTCCGATGGCGGGATCTTCGAATGTCGATGTGGGTGTCTTTGGTCTGAAGGTAAAACTCCGACCTTCGCTAATTTAATGCAGCAATTACTAGATCCCTTGCGCCATTAAATGATCTTTCTCCGGTTATTTGGCTTTTATGGATTCCTCAGGTTTCAGATATTCTCCTGCCGCATCCTTCTTTCCCCAATTCCTTTTGTCTCGGGCTTCGTTCTTACGAGAAACCCGTAGATCTGATTTCTCGCGAGGCCAATGGAATTCCATCGTGAGCCAAAATATAGATTTAGATTCTTGGACCGACAGCCTCCGTGCCTGGCCAAATCCTCCCAAGGGCTGGGTGACCTGGTATAACAGAGTAACAAACACCTACTAGCCCACATGGTAAACTATAGGGATAGCCGATGCTCTGTCTTTGTCTCTATCCCCTCTTGAGAAGAACGAGAACCTTCTAAAGACCATCGGCTACTTTTGGTCCAATGCCTTGAACTGCTTCATATTTGGTCATGGGCCGATGACTCCAACCCTCTTAGACGTGGTGATGATCACTGGTTTAAATATCTCATCATCCTGCCCCTCTGCTTACAGACTGTCCGAAGTCCCCTTCAAGTTGTTCTCAAAAATAGAGTGCATAAACTAGGGTGCATACCTAAACCAGCACCTAAAAACCAAGGGCCCCGTGATAGAGAGGGAACACACAGCCTTTCTGAACCTTTGGTTGGAACATTTCTTATTCTGTGGTCCTTCCCTTGCTCCAACCAAGAATTATCTCTCCCTAGCATATGAACTAGCCAAAGGTAACAATATTGGCCTCGGCAAATTGTTCCTTGGGGAAGTCTACAGATACCTCCACCTGATGTCCTCAAGCCTACTTTCACAGAAGAAACTTAGGACTGGTGGCCCCTGGTAGTTCATCCAATTGTGGGCTCACCTATACTTCCAGGACTTCATCCCAAACTTTCCTGTTTTAGCCGATAACTCTTTTCCAGATCAGAGTGGGAGGTGGATCAGATGTATCAGCTTCGTCCAGGCTTTGTATAGCCTTCCTAGCAGCAAGTTGAATAACTCACAAGCCTCAAACTGGTTTAGGACTTTCTATAGGGGCCTGAACAATCCTATCTTCCTTCCCTACATTGATTTTGAAATTTTTGAGAACCCGATCACATTCAGATTGGCTGATTTTGCTGATGATGATGGCACTCGGCATCTGTTTTCTATCATGATTCACCCTTGCCTCCTTCCAGTCGGCATGAGCACCTCCAACCGAATCATTAAACCAGGGTATGAGTTCTATCAGCCGGTTGTAGCAGCCCGTCTGTTTGGCCTTGGGTAAGTTCCTCCTCACTTCTTCCTTCATTATCTGACAACCAACAGAACTGATCTGCCCGATGCCGTCACCATCCAAAGATGCTACAGCCTATTCTCAGACCTTCTCATCCCAATCCCTGTTGACTTATCATTCACCTCTTCGGCCGTCGACTTCGAGAACTGGTGGTCGATGTGGAAGACCCACGTCTTCCGGAGAGCGCTGGGGCCAATGCTGCAGCAGATTCAAGCTGAGTATGAAGCCCCTAAGGAAGAGGTATCACTTTCAACTCAATGTTTTCCTCCTGATTTCGCTTAATTCCGTTTCTGATTCCATTTGCTTTTCCTGCAGCAGGAAGATGGTCCGGAGCCCAGGAACGATGATGGCTCCAACTTCCAGTTTTCACCGGTTGCCCCCATGGTCCTTTTTGGCAAAAACGCACCTCCCCCTTCGAAAGGTATCATGCGGATCCAGCCTGGTGTCGATGTTTTACCGGCTGCCCACCAAGGGATATACCCAAGGTGGTAAGTTTAGGTGAGGAGACACCGAGATCAGGAACTCGAAGGTGCAAGGAACACAAGATTTCGACAGGTTCGGGCCGCGAGGTGCGTAATATCCTACATCCTGTGTGGTGGTTTGTATTGCCTTGGGTGTAGAATGATCTGTTTTGAGGGGGTCCCTACCCCCCTTATATATCCGGGAGGTCAGGGTTATATGAATCCTAACCAACACTAGCCAAGGAATCGTACCAGAATACAATTCGAGTAGATTCCTCCTGTACCGACTGGATTTGTTCTCAAACGAGTAGAGAACAATTCAAATAAGAGATAAGACAAGCTCTATCTCCTATTCCGGTTTAAACTACGTTATGTACACAGTCCCGTAGCCCCGGGTCTGACAAGCCCCCGAGCTCTTCGTAGCTGAGTACTGCAGGCTTCTCGAGTACTTTCGAAGTAGTCTTCGGCTTCTTTTGAAGCTCCGTCTTGAATTTCTTCTTTGAGTACTTACTTGGCTGCATCGAAGCTATAAGGTGCTCATGCCCCAAATTATTTCTTTGGTATGGTGTGTGATTGAAAAATCGCACTCCATATGGAGTAGCCCTCGAGCCTTAGGTTGAATCGGAGAATCAGGCTAAGGGTCACATTAGTGTTGAATCTTCCTTGCTTTTCAAATAAATTCAAAAAAAATAAGTAGTCGATGCCACGTATCCCGCAGCCCCCGAGCCTTGAATCCAAATCTCTCAGGTTTGGAAATAAGGATCCAAAAGTCGTGGAATTGGTGTTACTCTGAAATCCCGAGAAAAACTCTTCGCCTTCTGCACAGTAAAATTGAGCCTCCCGCTGGTTTATTTAACCGTGCAGTGACTTATGGTTTCTTTTACACTCTCAGTCTTCATATGAGTCATCTTCCAGTAGTTTTGCAGCGTCCAGCCCCCGAGCTTACGAGCCAGGAGAGCCGAAGGAGCCATGTCGAGTAGTGGGCGCCGCCCAGCCCTCGAGTCTGGGAACTAGTGGAACTGGGATGGCACGCCGTGCTGCCTGGAGGGTTGTTGCCGAAGCATGATCTGAAAAAATACAATGCATATATTATGTAGCATAATGCGAAGATACCGAGTAGTACTCAATAATAATGTGAAGACACCAAAATTTATTCGGTGTAAAAAATTGCTGTGTCAAGCTCTTTTTTAGGCCATGTAAATCTCCCGAGTAGTATGCCTGTTACGTTTAAGCATCTGGTCCTGTTTTAGCCATTGCTCAATGCGTGTATGAGATCTTTGTCTCGTGTACGTGTAACGGCATTAGGCATGACAGAAGAGCCGAGGTTTCACGGATTAAGGTATGTGCTACCCAAATAGATTAGCGACTGTTAAGAGGAGACAACGAGCAAAAAAGTAGTCATCATACGACGAAAAGGATGTGCAGTGCGCAAAGGTAGTCAACGAAGTGTAGCTCTGGAGGGTTTCAATGCCCATCAGGAGTCGTACACGGACAAGTAGTCGGCGAAGTGTAGCTTTGAAGGATTTCAATGCCCATCGACAGATGTACATGGATAAGTAGTCGATCATGGTGTAGCCCCCAAGGGTTTCATTGTCCATTGAGAGATGTACACAGATAAGTAGTCGATCATGGTATAGCCCCCGAGGGTTTCGTGCCCGTTGAGAGGCGTACCCAAAAAGGTAGCCGATCTTATGCAGAACAAGTCGGAAAAGGTATAGGTCACTTAGCTTGATTCGTGGATGAATGTCGACGAAGCCGTGGAGCTCGTTGATGAATCTGCGACGGTTTGTTGATGAAGCTCGACTAGTCGGAGTCGATTTCGACTAGTTTTCAAGTCAAGACGAGTAGTTGATGTAGTCGTTGCTGTGAGGCCCGCCCTCAACTTGTTTCTAGTCGAGACGAGTAGTCGATGTAGCCGTCAGCGGACCGCCGATCGTTCTCGTGAAGTCGAAGTGATCGCCAGCGGGCCGCCGAGCCTTCTCGCGAAGTCGAAGTAGTCGAACTCGTCGCTGCTGCGCGCGGACATTGCGGCACAAGCCGAAGTTTAACCGGGTCGTCAAGGTCGGCGGCCGCGGTGCATTGACGTTGCAGCGCGAGGTGAAGTTGAGCCGAGTAGTCGAGGTCGATGTAGCCGTTTGCTGAAGGATCCGATCTCGAACTCGATGAATCGATCCGCCGATACATATGTATGAAGTAGCAATCCACCACCTTGAGTGGATTGATGTTGATGAAGAGGTCCTTCAAATTCGCCCAATGATCACGATGATCGGCCCCACAGTGGGCGCCAGTTGTCGGTGTTTTTACCGTCCCCCTACCTGGCGCGCCAGCTGTTGGTGTTTTACCGGCTGCCCACCGAGGGGTATACCCAAGGTGGTAAGTTTAGGTGAGGAGACACCAAGATCAGGAACTCGAAGGTGCAAGGAACATAAAATTTAGAAAGGTTCGGACCACGAGGTGCGTAATACCCTATGTCTTGTGTGGTGGTTTGTATTGCCTTGGGTGTAGAATGATCTGTTTTGAGGGGGTCCCTGCCCCCCTATATATCTAGGAGGTCAGGATTACATGAATCCTAACCAACACTAGCCAAGGAATCGTACCAGAATACAACTCGAGTAGATTCCTCCTGTACCGACTGGATCTATTCTCAACGAGTTGAGAACAATTCAAATAAGAGATAAGACAAGCTCTATCTCCTATTCCTGTTTAAACTACGTTATGTACACAGTCCCATAGCCCTAGGTCTGACACTTGGCACCGCGAAGTTAACCCCCAAGTGGAAATGATCCTCTGACATTGTTGCCCCTCGAGCCCAAACTAAGGTGAGGAAGATGATTGTCAGAGAAATTCAGAAGGAAGCTGGGCTGTCTTCCACCAATCAAGAAGCTCCAATCGCCAGCCAGGTTTGGACCGCCCCTCTCATAGTTGACCCTCTGAATATGTACATTTTAACATGATTACTCTTCCCTTTCTTGCAGTCCGATGTTGTACACATTTCTAGTGGGGAAGAGCCCATATGCCAAAAAGACCCAACTTCAGAAACTCCAGAAGATCCTTTGATGACGGTCAGCACCCTAGTCAACCTTCAGGATCCCATCCCAAAAACTCCAGAGCACCCCACAACGCCAGTTATTGCTTTGGTCGTCCTTCGAGGTCTGCAGGAGCTGGTCGTTGCCGCGTCGGATGTTGATCCCTTTCTATAAGAGCCGACTACCACCTCGTCGACTATCAGTCTTCCTCCGGAAGGGGCGTGCCTGCAAGAGCCGATCGTTGCTTCATCGACTGTGACTCCTCCTCCAGAAAGGGTGCATCCTCAGGAGCCTACCATCACTTCATCGGCTGTCATTGCTCCTCCTCCAGAAAGGGTGCGTCCTCAGGAGCCGATCATCACTTCATCGGCTGTCGTTGCTCCTCCTCCAGAACAGGTATGTTTTATCACCAAGTTGTTTACATCTTTTTCCCTACGCTGCACTAATCTTATGTCTTTCTTTCAGGGCCTGAACCTCTCGAAGTTGCTTTCATTTGACCCTGCATTTGTTGGCTCGGCCATACTAGAAGTCAATGATCGTCAGCAAGATTTGACCCTCGTCGCTAGCCAGCTTCTACGCGTGAAGGGCCTTCTGTCAGCTCCGATTGACAGTTTGGTGCAAGATTCCGATGCAGTGAGGCAGATTCTTGAGGAGATCAAGTCTCAACTCCTGGAAGTCCTTCAGATCAAGCTTTGGCCAACCGGGCACCTTCCTTTCTTTCGGGCAAGGGTAGAACAGGCTCGACACAGAATTGAAGCTCGACGCTCTCAAGCTCCCTTGAAGGCCAACATCGCCGAGAGATGTCGATTGCTTAACGAGAAGAAGGCAACTCTGGACGCCAAGGCCGATACATCTGTGCACTCTCAAAGGCTTCAACTTCTGAAGAAGGAATTAGAGGACCTCAAGGCTAAGGTCCGGGCAATCGAGCATCGCATCCAAGAAGAGAAGAACCTTATTGCCAGCTCTGAACGAGAAGCAGAAAACCTGATCGCCCAACTGAAGATAGAACTTGCAGGGTTGAGTGCTTTGATTAGGCAAGTGGCGCCGGGAGAGGACAAGAACGATGAAGCAGTGATTGCTGAAGCTGATCGCGTCCGTCTTGAGGCCATCGCCGCCATCGACGAGTTCCTTCAGTAGACTTCCCTGTAGTCACCCTTTGTAAGATAAACATGCATGTATCTTATATTAAGATTCTAAAGTCGATGGTTATACATCGGCTATTCGATCAACTCAATGTGTTAGCTACAAAGTACTTCTCTTTCTCTTTTATATATGTGGGCCGACTGCACGTATCGGCCCTCTTTCCTTGTACCCGGCCAGGCGCATATCACCGGCTTTCGCATGTACGAGTCATCAGGTTCTGTCAGCTCATATCCGTCCACGCAGCGTCGTCTTTCTCTTGTACGGGCCAACTGATCATATCGGTTTCATAGCCTGATATATAGCATCGGCTTTACTGCTCATCATCCCACATACTTGGGAAGTATTTCTTGAGATGTTGATCGTTGACCGCTGCCGGGAATTTGACGCCATCTAGCTCCTCAAGCATATATGCATTCCCAGATAGGACTTGGTCAACCCTATAAGGCCCATGCCAGTTTGGAGACCATTTGCCATACGCTGCATCTTTAGTCCCCAATGGTAGCACCGCTTCCCAAACCAGATCTCTAACTCGGAACTCCTTCGGCTTGACTTCCTTGTTGTACACGCGGGCTACTTTGGCCTTATTTTCTTTGATCTTATCAAGTGACCAAAGTCTGAGCTCCGTGTGGTCTTCAACATTATCATTCATCAGAGTATCATACTCTTCAGCTGTTAAGTCATTTTGGAACTCTATACACCTCGAGCCAGCCGTAATTTCCCATGGTAATACAGCCTCCTGTCCATACACTAGGTGATAAGGAGAAGTTTTTGTTGCTCCATGGCAAGAAATACGGTATGCCCATAATACCTCTGATAAGACCTCATGCCAATGCCTAGAATATTCATCAATATTTCTCTTGATCAACTTGATAAGGCTCTGATTGGACGCTTCAGCTTGTCCATTTGCTTGGACATAATATGGAGATGACCTAATCAGCTTGATGCCCATTGTCAGACCCGGGGCCACCGGGCTGGGCACATAATGTAGTTTAAAGAGGTCTAAGAGATTAAGTCCGTCTTATCTCTTATTCATCTTGTTTATCTCTTATTTATTCTATTTAAATAGGAGATAAGGCTAACTGATACAGGAGGAATCTACTCGGGACATGTTCTGGTACGATTCCTTAGCTGGTATTGGTTAGTATCTTTGTAACCCTGGCATCTCGGATATATAAGAGAGGTCAGGGACCCCCCTCAAAACAGAAGATCATTAGGTCATTCTAGACCAAAGGGAATACAAACCACCATACAGGACGTAGGGTGTTACGCTCTGTGCGGCCCGAATCTGTCTAAAAGTCTTGTGTTCCTTGCACCTTTGAGTTCCTGATCTCGGCGTCCCCTCACCCAAAACTTACCACCTTGGGTATATCCCTCGGTGGGCAGCCGGTTAAACACCGACAGCTGGCGCGCCAGGTAGGGGAGCGCATCGAAGATCCACCGGCGAACTCGACGGCATCTTTCTAGTTCACCAGGTGGCGGATTGCTACCTTCACGCATGTGCATCGACGAGTCGATTCATCGAGTTCGAGATCGGATCCTTCAGCGAACGGCTATATCGATCTCGACTACTCGGCTCGACTTCACCTCACGCTGCAACGTCGATGCACCGCCGCAGTCGACCTCGACGACCCAGTTCCACTTCGGCTTGTGCTGCAATATCCACGCGCAGCAGCGACGAGTTCGACTACTTTGACTTCGCGAGGACGATCGGCAGCCCGCCGACGACTACTTCAACTACTCGTCTCGACTTGAAAACTAGTCGGAATCGACTCCGACTAGTCGAGCTTCGTCAACAAACCGTCGCAGCTCCATTAACGAGCTCCACGGCTTCGTCAATATTCGTCCACGAATCAAGCTAAGTGATTTATACCTTTTCCGACTTGTTCTTCATAGGATCGGCTACCTTTTCGGGTACGCCTCTCGATGGGCATGAAATCTTCGGGGGCTACGCCCTGATCGACTACTCCTGGGATGCTAGATCGACAGCCACAGCTTTGGTGCACCGAGTACTGGAGGCTTTGCCACAGACTTGATGCACCGAGTGCCGGCGGCTTTGCCACGGCCTTATGACATTGACTACGGAGGCTACGCCACAAGGTTGTGTTCTGAGTGCTGGAGGCTTCATGGGACTACGCTCTATGGAAGTATAGATCTTTGCGTGTTGCCACACACGCCCTCGCCGACTACTTATGCGTGTATGTCTCTCGATGGGTACAAAACCCTCCAGAGCTACACATCGCCGACTACTTTATGCGCACCGCGCATCCTCTTTGTCGCATGACGACTTCTTTGTCTTCTCTTAACGGTTGCTAAAGTACTCGGGTAGCACACGCCTTAATCCGTGAAACCTCGACTCTTCTGTAAGCCTATGCTCCTACGCGTGCATGCGGCTGAGCTCCCTACGCTATGGTCTATGGCCATCAGGGATCAGGTGCTTAAACGTAACAGGCTAACTGCCCGGGGAAATTACATGGCCTAGCAAGAGCAAGACGCGAAATTTTTACACCGAATAAATTTTGGTTCCTTCATATTATTACTGAGTACTACTCGGTATCTTCGCATTATGCTACATAATGTATGCATTGTCTTTTTTCGGATCAAGCTTCGGCAACAAGCCTCCAGGCAGCACGGCGTGCCATCACAGTTCTGCTAGTTCCCAGGCTTGGGAGCTTGGCGATGCGCACTACTCGACATGGCTCCTTCGGCTCTCCTGGCTCGTAAGCTCAGGGGCTGGACGCCGCAAAACTACTCGAAGAAGACTCATATGAAGACTGAGAGTGCAGACGAAACCTTAAGTCACCGCGCGGTTAAATAAACCAGCAGGAGGCTTACTTTCATTATGCAGAAAGCGAAGAGTTTTTCTCAGGATTTCAGAGTAACACCAATGCCATGATTCTTGGATCCTTTTTCCCAAACCTGGGAGATTTGGGTTCAAGGCTCGGGGGCTTCGGGGTACGTGGCATCGACTACTTATTTTTTGAATTTATTCGAAGAGTAGGTAAGGAGGATTACAGGCAAATGGGACCCTCAGCCTGATTCTCCGATTCAACCTAAGGCTCGGGGGCTACTCCATATGGAGTGCGATTTTTAAATCGCACACCATAACAAAAATTCAGGGCATGAGCACCTCGTAGCTTTGATGCAGCCAAGCAAGTACTCGAAGATGGACTTCAAGACGAAGCTTCAGAAGAAGTCGAAGACTGCTTCGAAAGTACTTGATAAGCCTGCAGTACTCAGCTACGAAGAGCTCGGGGGCTTGTCAGACCCGGGGCCACCGGGCTGGGCACATAATGTAGTTTAAACAGGTCTTAGAGATTAAGTCCGTCTTATCTCTTATTCATCTTATTTATCTCTTATTTATTCTGTTTAAATAGGAGATAAGGCTAACCGATACAGGAGGAATCTACTCGGGACATGTTCTGGTACGATTCCTTAGCTGGTATTGGTTAGTATCTTTGTAACCCTGGCCTCTCGGATATATAAGGGAGGTCAGGGACCCTCCTCAAAACAGAAGATCATTAGGTCATTCTACACCAAAGGGAATACAAACCACCATACAGGACGTAGGGTGTTACGCTCTGTGCGGCCCGAACCTGTCTAAAAGCCTTGTGTTCCTTGCACCTTCGAGTTCCTGATCTCGGCGTCCCCTCACCCAAAACTTACCGCCTTGGGTATATCCCTCGGTGGGCAGCCGGTTAAACACCAACACCCATGTCAGTAGCGAACTTTTTGAACTCCTCTGAAATGAAAACCGAACCTCCATCTGTTGTAATGGTCTGAGGAATCCTGAACCTGTGAATGATATGCTCTTTGATAAAATTGATGACGTCCTTGGATGCTATCGAGTTCATGGGAACCGCCTCCACCCACTTGGTAAAGTAATCTGTGATGGCCAAAATAAATTGGTGACCTTTGCTGGGTGGAGGATTAATTTTGCCGATCATATCCATGCCCTAGCCTCTGAACGGTCACGGTTTGACGATAGGGTTCATTACTGATGCTGGTACCATCTGAATCTTCCCGAACCTCTGACGTGCCTGGCATCCTTTATAATATTTGAAGCAATCTTCAAGCATGGTAGGCCACTAATACCCCGATCGCCTAATTAGCCACTTCATCTTATGAGCCGATTGGTGAGTCCCACAGGTGCCTTCGTGGACTTCGTGTAAGAGCCGATTGGATTCAACCGGCCCCAAGCATTTGAGCAGCAAACCTTCTAGAGTCCAGTAGAACATGTCATCTACTATCAGGACGTACCTCATGGCCTTGTAACGTATCCCCTTGGGTGCCCCCCGAGCCAAATCCTTCAAATAATTGAAGATATCGGCTCTCCAATCCATAAAAATGTGGTTATAACCGGCGTTACCATCCATAAAACTCAAGATCTTATGACCAGCAGCCGCGTTAATCAATGTCTCCGTGATAGGCATCGGGTATTTATCCTTTGGAGTAGCCCTGTTGAGGTCTCTGAAGTCCACACAGACTCACCATCGGCCATCTTTCTTTTGTACAGGTACGACACTTGAAATCCACTCGGCATGCCTGCAAGGCCTGATGAATCCTGCCTCCAGCATTTTTTCCACGTCCTTCTTGACCTCCACCAGGACTTCAACCTTCATTTGCCATGCTCGCTACTGAAATGGCCGAAATCCATTCTTGAGAGGGAGCCGATGCTCGACTATACTTCTGTCCAACCCAGGCATTTCGGTATAATCCCAAGCGAAGCAATCTGCGTACTCCTTTAGCAAAGCTATCATCGGTTCTCGTAAACACGGGCATAACTTTTTGTTGAAAAATGTTGGTCGTGGCTTATCCCCAGGACCAATATCCACTTCTTCAAGCTCGTCAGCTGATGTAAACCCGTATCCTAATTTCCCATCATCTGTTAAATCAACGCTGTAGATGGACAAAAAAGATAACAAAAAGAATTTCGGCCGATCGTTGAGATTGGTCGCTTTATATCCTTCACTGATCTTTGAAATTTTACAATAAAAATATGGTCGGCTGCTAGAGCAGGCCTCCTTGTAACTGCTATGATTATGTAAGACATTTGTCATCAAAGGCTTACATTTTATTTTTTGGGGCTGATCGCGGGAATTGGCCTTGCCGAGTGCATCAGAACAGCTCGTTCTTTGTGTTTTATCTACTCTGTAAGGCTAGTGGATAACACCAGCGTCACCCCTTTTTTTTAGCTTCAATGCGGTCACAGCCTTCCAAACTAATCCCTAGGATCGGCTCTTGGTCTTCCACGTCCCAAATGCTCATGGCAGCATGCGAGATCTCGATCGAGTCATCTGCAAGAACCACCTCTACTTCATCTCCATCCCACTGAATTAAACATTGATGCATTGTGGAAGGGATGCAGCAGTTGGTATGGATCCAATCCGTGTCAAGTAGGACATTGTATGTGCTCTTGCTGTTGACGATGAAGAAAGAGGTCGGGACAGTCTTGTTGTCGACGGTCAGATCCACACTAAGGACGCCTTGGGCTTCTGATGTTTGTCCGTTGAAGTCGCTTAGCATAACGTTGGTCTTGATCAGATCTCCAGTGGACCGCCCCAACCGGCGTAGCACTGAGTATGGTATTATGTTAACTGCCGCTCCTGTGTCGACCAACATCTTGTTGAGAGGCTGGCCGTTTTTGTAACCCTTGAGATATAAAGCCTTCAAATGCCTGTAGTCCTTTGCTTGTGGCTTCTCAAATATTACTAGCCGCGGCCCCAAGTCAAGCTGGGCCACTGATAACTCTTCACGGCCTCGAGCGTGGAACTCCGCAGGGAGTACAAACACCATATGCGCATCAGCCGATGTCTTCGCATCGGCTCTTGTTGATTTTGGCTGCCACTCCTTCCTGGAAGGGCGCGACTCCCTTTCCTGCGTGTAGTGAACTTTGTCCGTCAAATCCGGGCGCGTCTTCCTTAGTGTCTCAAGATATCTAGCCTCAGCTTCCTCCAGGCTGCGCAACCACTGAACCCTGCGTTTCTGGGAACGGTTAAGTCCATCAGGGCACCAACGCGGATGGTGATACTTATCCTCTTCTTCTTCGAAATCCACCCTTCTTCGTGATGGTTGAATCTGTTCTTGCTGGGACGGCACGCGTGTCTTCCCGCTTCCTCAAATTTTTTTCAGTACGGCGCTCATACTCTTCCTCCTCTGACTCACGCTGGAGATGCTGCTGGTACTGGTACTTGTACTTCTTGAGGAGATCGAAAGAAGCTGGCCGCTGATTTGTGACATGCCTTATTTGTTCTTCTGTGATATACCCCATTTCTCCTTTTTGGGGCCGACGCAAGGATCGGTGTCACACCCGATTTATAAGAACACAAATCGAGCAATCATATATGCGCCAGGATCAAGTCACACATATATACAACAGAATCATCAAGATATCACAACACATATCTCGAAATAAAAGTGTATAAATTGTAAATGAGTATCTTTATTACAACTGAATCAAGAATCGGTTCAAGGAATGCGAATGCGTAAAATAAATACATGAAGAATAGGGCGCCACAGGGACGTCGGCTGGGAGACAAATGCCTAGAAATTGTCAAGTCTGCTGATGTAGTCCTCCACGTCGCCTGGTACTGAGCAGCAGTCGAAGATATCCCAAAGAGAACAGAAGAGTAGAGGAGGCAAGTGTGAGTACACAACTTGTACTCAACAAGTATAACACGAATTATGAGGCTCTACGGTTAGCTGACTCAACTGTATTAGCTTTTAATCTTGGCAAATTTTATTAAAGCTATTTACTACAAGTGGATGAATTAATCAAGATTAACCATGAGTCTACTGAGAACCAAGCCAAACCACCAAAGATACACCCCACTAATCAGACGGAGGATCTGGGCCGCTCATGACCGTGAGCACGGCTAGTATACCAGTTTTACACTCTCGAGAGGTTGCACAACTTTACCCACAAGTCGTGAGCTACGCTAGTGGTTCATCACACTTCCTTAGGTGAGATGACTAGCAAGCACACTACGAGTCCGTTACAAAGGATCACGTTAGTAAGGTGTAACCACTAAAGTTTCTAGATCAGCAACGATGGGGCCTACCTCACGAGGGTACAAGCACACAGCACAGACCAAGCCGGAGGAGCAGGGACCATTGAAGCTTACCACCCCTCTTGCCCCGCAGGTAAGTTACTCCCAGACTAAAATGACCTAATTAGTAAGTCAAGACCGTCCCATTCCAGTCTTGTGGTTGCGCGGTTGTCCCAGGTTGTCGCTCTATGAACCGGTCCTTATGGAGAGTGGCCAACCAAGCACTAAGCACCGTGCTGGCCCCCTAAACCATGTTTCTAATAAACATATTTTAACGAGACATGAGCCGCTCAAGTACACAGCACAGAGGGCCACTCTCAGAATCAAGTTGCATATACCATTAATCAAATTTAATTAAAAAGGACCATAAAGAGTGAGAGCGCAGCACCTAGCACAACTAACCAAATGCAATCCAAGGTATTTATATACAGGGTAAAAGTGGCTAGGAAATCCTTATAGGCACACAGTATTAAAATGCAGTATGAAATTATATTTAAAAATGATAGGATGTTCATGTTATACTCCTCAAAGTTCTCCTGCTGCTACTCAAAGGGCTCTGAAGAAGGTGGCTCCTGGTACTCCTCCGGGGGCTCAACGTCTACTCACGATCGCAACGCCAAAACATGGTCCACACAGGCACATACATGCAAACAAGGACAAAAGATAAGAAACAGTACAACAATACAATAAAACAGCACCCAAAACTGAGCTAAAACTATTCTACACGTTACAACGATCGCGCGAGCGCAAAAACCACCTAAAACGGAGCTAAGACGCGAAATCTAGGGCTAAAACAAGATCTAGGGACTTAACTGTCAGAAAATAGAAGTTTCCAGGGCTTCTGTGCAAAAACTAAGGGTCTAAACATAATTAAAGGGTAGACTTAGGGTCTAACCCGTGAAAACACAGGAGATGGACGGCGGGTTCTATATTTAAGAAGCTCAGAGGCCTAAACGCTAAAAACAGGGTTTATCTGAAAATACTTTTGAACGGGGTGGACTGCGGGTTGTTTTCGGGAAAATCCAGGGACTCTTTAACAAAACGCCAGGCCAAACCGGTACCTTCTAATCTGGGCCACTGGATCTAGATCCAACGGCTCGGACCCGATCTAAAGCGTGAACCGGTATCTAGGGATTTCGTCCGTCGGATCTGGATCTGACGATCCGGACCCCCTCTTAACTTAGATCTAATCTCGAGCATTGGCCTCCGATCGGACGGCTCTGGGCGAAACAGTACGCGGGATCTAACCTCACACGTTGATCGCGGATCTGACGGTTCAGGATGGGTCGGGGGCGCTGGCGGCGGCGGTAAACGCCGGCGACCATTCCCGCGGCGGCGCGGCTCGGGGCTCGCCGGAGTTCCATCGAAATCGATGCTCTGGGGGTCAAAACAACTCGAGCTTGGGCAAGGGAGGTTCAGCGCGACATGCGTGGTGCTCCTGAGGCTAAGGCGGGGCTCGTGGATGCTCTGGGCTGCACGCGCGGCGGCGGAGGCGGTTCGGGGCGGTGGCGCTCGCCGACGTGTGCCGTTCTGGCCTAGGGACAGGCTAAGACCGATGACATCTAGCGCCAACAGGACAAGGAGATGTGCTGATGCTCACCGAGGGCCTGAATTGGCCGGAGAGGCAGCGCAAGGTGGTTGGCGGCGAGGTCCGAGCGGCGGGGATGGGTGGCGCTCGTGGGGGAGGTCGGTGCAGGCCTGCTCCAAGCTTCTGATCCCCTCGGATCGGCTCATGGTGTCCCCGCGGAGGTGCTACGGGGGTTAAGACGATCGGGGAAACACCGGCGGCAGGGAATCGAGGCGGCGGAGCTTCTCATCGGCGGAGATCCTCGGTGCGATTCCAGCCGTTGCACGGGCCGGGGTCGTGAGGAAGAAGCTTGGAAATCTTCCTGGCGCTGAGGTGGAGCTGTTGCCGGGCTTGGCCGTGGGTGGGGTGCGGCGGAGCAAGGCAGCGGGGGTGCTAGGGCTTGGGTGGCGGCCACGAGGTGGAGGGATAAGGGTGCAGGGGTCAGGGGTTCTATTTGTAGGGCGGCGGCTACCCTCGACGTGCGGGCCTGGCGTGGAGGGCTCGCCGGAGATCTCGGGAGCTCGGGTGCGGCCGGTGATGCGAGGGAAGAAGAAGGGAGAGGGGGAAAGGGCGCTGCCAGGTGGGGTCGGGGAATCAGAGAGAGAGGTAGGGAATGGGCCTGCCCAAGGGGAGAGAGGAGGCAGGTTAGGCTGCCTGGGCTGAAGTGCCTTCACCAAATTCCTTTCATTTCCCTTTTCTAATCCTTTTGAAACTCAAATCTATTTGAATTCAAACAACCTTTTGAATTCAAACCCTGTGCACTCATTCCAATAAAACATATGCACGAGCATGAATGCACAATCATGTTGTTCCTAAAATAAATTTTAATTCTTTGTATAATTTAATTAGGTTAAATGCAAACTAAGCACAATAAATCTTTAGAAAATTAATGGAGCCAAATTAAATCCATTATAATTCTTGGAATTTTACATTAGGGTGTTACAATCGGCCTCTTCATTCCGGCGGCGTGGTGCAAGCCCTGCCATGTTAATGCCGAGTGCGAAATCTAATTGCTGCCTCGCAGACCGGTCATAACCTTCCACCATATTCACACTCGGGAAGGGCTGGGTGTCGACCTTCATGGCAGTTTGGCCCAAGATCAATCGGCCTTGCTCAATAGCCGATTGGATCTATCGACGGAGTTTCTTGCAGTCGCTCGTGTTGTGAGTGAAAGCGTGATGCCACTTGCAGTATGATCTCCCCTGCAGCTCCTGTGCTGTAGGAGGCTTGCAACCTTCAGGTAACTTCAACTGCTTCTCTTTCAGTAACAGATCAAATATCTGTTCAACCTTACTCACGTCGAAGTGAAAACCTTTCGCAGGTCCTTGCTGTTTCACCCACTTACAGAACACGAGATTTGCCCCCCGAGTCCATTATGCAACTGCTACCTCCTGATCATCCTCAGAATCTTCAGCGTCTTCTGTGTCGATCAATGTCACTTAACGCTTGAACCTATCCTAGTATAGTTCTAGGTGGCGCTGCTTATATGTCGTTAACTTTTGCACTAGGTACGCCAAGGAGTTGAACACCAATTGGAAAGCCAGATCCCTGATCGGCTTTAGTAATCCCAAAGATGCCAACTCGACCGCCTCCTTCTCTGAAATACGGGTCGAGTAGCATCGGTTCTTCACTTCTCTGAAGCACTGGATGTATTCCGCCATGGTTTCCCATGCTTCTGCCGTACTTGTACTAAGTCGGCAATTCCTGCTTCTGCAGCTTCCGAGTGATATTGAGGGCCAGTTTGGCAGAGCTCCCAGAGCTGATTCTCTGCTGAATCCAGCAAGAGCTCTGCCAAACAGTTTTTCAGAGAGAAGTGATTCTCTGCTGATTCCGTAGAGTGATTCTCTGAAATGAACTAAGAGGCTGGGAGCTGAAAAAAGTAGCTTCTCCTGATTCTGCGAAGTGATTCTCCATCCTGATTTTAAAAGTTTATGCTAGAGAATCAAAGAGAATCACCTTCAGCCACAGAATCACTTCTATTAGAGAATCAGCTCCCACAGAGAATCAGGATCAGTTGGAGCTCTACCAAACTGGCCCTGAATATGAAATTGCTCCTCCAGCTGCTTTGAGGTGCGGATCGAATCAGGGCCTAATGATGTATACCATCCAAAGGCTGGCTCTGTAAGAGACTGCAAGAAAACCTTACTAATTGCGCCAAGTATGGGCTTACATGTTCGATGGAGCTAGATCCTTCAGCTCCACTGAACTTGGTAAACTCAGGGAGCCGACACTTAGGTGGCAGAGGATTAAATCATAATCACTGGAATACGGCTTAGTATAGCCGATTGCCCTCCTCTTTGGTAGAATGCCAAATTGATCTCTTAGGATGGCACTGATCTGATCTACCATCTGCGCTCCAGGGGCCGAGTGCGTACTATCATGACTCGGCCCGGTGGCATAAGCAGCTAGCTACGCTTGTTTGTCAGCATCTGCCCCAGAAACTCCTCCAGCTGCCCTCTGCACCGAATGCACCGGATTATTGCTATCTGGTATATAAGCACACATGTACCTATGCGGGATCTCCTTGGGCGGTTCGCTGAAGAACTGGTGATCCACAGGGTCACCTCCCACCTTGTAGATGACGTAGGCCGGGGAACCGTGTGACTCCGGAGCCGCAAGCGCGTAAGGCAGCGGTGGCTTAGCCTGGAACGGCAATTCCCCCTTGTGACTCCCCAGGGTAGGTCCCGTTGGGGAGTATTGATGCTTCATGATCTCCTGGACCATGCGTAGCGAGACACGCTCGAAAGCGTTCACCAGGCTCTCGGAGTGTTGATGCAGTGAGTGGGCCATCATGTAGTTTACTTCCTGGCGCAGAGCTCTTGTACGATCTTCTGAAGGGGTGGAGAGATCCACGTCATCAAGAGCACCTTCAGGTGAAAACCCCTTCCACCTAACGCCGTGATGGCGGGTCTTCTCAAAAGAGCTGATGAGATTGGCTTCGAAGAGAACCTTGATCTCATCGTACTTCTGCTTGTGCTCAGCAGGCAGCTCCTCGTACGTGATCGGATCCTCCCTCCTCATCCCGTCAGCAGAAGTCGATGTAGTCGACGAAGATGGTCCCACCGGGCGTGCCAGAATGTGTTGTCGGTCAAAACCCACCGGCGAGTAGCGACAGGCAACACGAGGAGCCGGGAGCCTCCCGGGACTGCTGGTGGGCCCCGGTCCCTCGGGCAACGGCCCGAGATCCGGCACACTACCAGGTGTCTGGGTTGCTAGGCGTGCCACCTGACCTTATACCTGATTAGGAAGATGTTATATGTTAGTTTCCTGCATGCACAGACATATGTAAATATTATTCTGAGCCGTGATCGGCTCATCGGATGATTCCCGGTATTGGCTGTAAAGAGCCAATTGTATTCAGTACCAGATCGAATATATATATATACGAATAAGGCGAGCATATCCGATGGTAATGTAAAAACTTGCTCCATAAATATTAAACTAACCCAATCAACGATAGTTAAAACTCTCACTGCATAACCGGAACATCCTGCACATTATCGAGCCTAACAGATACGAAAGGTAACAGAATAACAGCCTAAACAGAGGCCTAAAAACCAATAAAGAGCCGATTCCCGGAACAATCCCTTTTTAAGCTGATACAAAGCACTAAGCATACCGTCGGAACATTCAACCTATTTGAAGGGCCTAATTATACAGATATTGAACTAAATCTTTGATAAATAAAGACTAACCACAACAGATTGGATCTACTAAACAAGAACAGAGCAAGATGCTGCCCTTACACCCAGAATCGGGTACGAAGACAGCTGAACGTTTAACAAGTAACAAACGATGCACAGATAAAGCATGGAAGAGCCGATGCTACTCTATAAACGCCAAGATGACTAGTGTTACTCGCCATCAATAACGCTTCAGTACGAGAAACACAAGAAAAGGTAGATAAGTAGGGACGATGCCGCCTCGATCATGCGAGACGTGATCGGGGCTGCACGGCACTTACCCGAGAAACCCTAGAACAGGGGTGGCGATGCGCCGAGAGTTGTTGGTGAATGATTGATTGATTTTTTATTTATAATCCAGGGTACATATTTATAGTCTGGAGACTTGCCTTCCCTAGCCAATCCTAACTAAACACGATACGAATCTTGGCTATCTATATCTAAATTATCTAAACACACATGCCTATCTAGATACATGGCCAACCCTAGCCTCAAACACCCGCATAGGGGCCGGTTCACAAGCCCATTATGATTACCTTTCGAGCCCATCTTGCTTCGCGGCCCACCTTTCTGGCCCGCCTAAAATTATGGCGATAACAACGCGATGGATCTCTTAACATTTTTGCTAGAAAACCTATAAAATTTGGACTTAATATATTTGATTGAGTTAAGCACTCATTACATCTTTAGCTTTTTTAATTTTTATTTCAGCAAAATAAAAGGAGTTTCTAGAGACAAAAATGGTTGTAACCAGTCAGCTACATTCTACAAATACGGCCTCATCTTTTATTCTAATTGTGCTAATCTTTCATCTGAGTCAGTGAAGACTGCATTTCACACCTGGCCCGCCTTGGCAACCATCGCCGCTGCCTGGGTGCACAGTGCAGATCGGGCCTACGCTCACCATGCGTGCCGGTCGGCTCAGGCCTTTCAAGCGGCCGACACCATCTTCTGCAGCACCACGATGAGCTGCTAGATCGACGATTCCCAATCCCAGACGTGCATTATTTCGTAGAGAGAGAGAGAGAAGGATACTACATCGATAAGGACACGCGCCACATGCATTCGTTTTTACCTTTTGCTTTCTCGGTGTATCGATGGATGAATTGAATTTGGTCGACTCTTTACATGCTAGCTTGTTTGTCTCCTTGATTAGTTTGCAGCATGCGGTAGTGCTCGGTGAGCACTGTGCTCATCACCGGGCATATGATTAATTTGAAAGGTTAATTCTTGTTGCTTTTGTCGGGAGGTTTATTTCTTTGATGCATGTACGTCTTGGACCTTCTATCTTGATCTCTTCAACGGGTCAACGTACTTAATCTTTCATTCAGGTGACTGATTGCTCTCTCTAAGTCCATAATCTTGTATATCTATAATACTAAATTCTTGTGTATACTGCTCGCTCGATTTTTAAATATATGTCATTTATGATAAGCTAATTAATTTATTTTTCAACTCATCAGCTTTTTGTGAGCTAGCATCATCATATATCTAAAAACGAGCAGAGTAGCAAATAACATTAATTAATGTACTAACCATGGAACCACAAAATATCTCGCTAACCCTATCTAAGGTAATAACTGATCTACTTTTCAGTTATACGTGAATTTGTCAAAAGTATATCGCCTGGAGGAAAAGACCAACCGTGGAAGCAATCAATGAAACGTGGTTGGCACAGGGCCGATCGATTAAAGAATTGCACGTGTTCGGCAAGCTGGTTAAACTAGTTCCTCAATCAATATGTGAACCAAGCTAGACTTTATTATTGGAGTACACAGTATCTATCAGTTCACAAGTCGTCGTCACATTAATTATCTCCAGTTAGGTTGTTGACAACTAGACAACGATTGAAAAATCGCCCGGGAGACGCTAGCTTGCTTGTTATTATATCCGGAAAATCGGCAAATAAAGATTCGATATCAAGTAAAAAAAAGAAAGGGAGAATATTCTATACACCACTGGCCAAAACTTTTATCCCTGATTTGCTACATAAATAACTTATATTTTTTTAAAAAATCCCTGCCCACAAAATTTAATTTCCTTCGTGCCAATGTTCCGGCGGTAATCTCAGCTAGCAGACATGTTAAAATGGCCCATTTGCCATTGTTTACTGTCCACGGCCGAGCAGTGCCGCCGCGGTGACCAGGGCGTCTGTGACGTCATACATCTGCTCTCTGGCGCATGGGCGATATTATTGGCAAATAGAACCCAACGGTGGATGCCAACCGAAACAATGCTAGTGGCACCGAATGCATTATGGTTCAAGAACAGTGGCTTTATTTTTAAAAAGTGATGTGTGGGACACCTCGTGTTTTTATTTTTAGGGTCGGTTGCACTTTCTGATCGACCCCAGAAATAACCAGGTAGGACCCAACGTCTTGTATCGGCTTTAGAATCCATTTTAGTAGTTCCGTGGCTCAATCAGTGTCAACATCAATAGTCTCCCTCGGCAATCGTAAGCACCGGGAAGTTCCGTGGCTCGGGTAGATTTGCTTGTCCTCCAGCTCATTGATTCTAGCTAGACTCTTAGGAGACAACGTAGCTGCTCCCTTCGTACTTCGTATCAAATTATAGATTATTTTAATATTTTTAGATGTACAGCATATCTAGACAAATAATACAAATAATAAGAGTTGGAAGCACGTCCAAGGTCTTGTTTAGATGCACTCAAAATGTTATAATTTTTACACTCTCTCTTCATCACATCAATTTTGGGACCCATGCATGGAGCAGTAAATGTATGTAAAAAAATAACTAATTGCACAGTTTAATTGTACATCACGAGACGAATCTTTTAAGCCTAGTTAGTCCATAATTAGATAAAATTTGTCAAATACAAACGAAAACGCTACAGTTCCAAATGTTATAAAGTTTTGCAATCTAAACGGGGCCCAACTCGCCCGAGCAGATGAATAGCCGTCGTTGGCAATATTTATAGCCATAGAACAATAAATCTACGGGTAGTAGATATAATTTGCGCGTAGCAAGTCGCGAGATAATGCAGCAAAAGGTTTGGTCATGGCAATTTATGTTACGTACAGATGGCGACCATTCAAGCCCTTGATCTAAAACCACAAGTATACTGTTTATCACTCTTTATGCACTGCCGGAGAAAGGCACATCAGTGCCGATCACAGGGAGATTTAGTGCCGGTCAACGCGACCGGCACTAAATGGCCGGCACTAACGTGACAGTCGTTAGTGCCGGCTAGATTGACCGGTACTAAATGGCGCGTGTTAGTGCCGGTCCGTAATTCCAGCCGGCACTAACGTGCCCGACCCGGCCCGGCTCCTGGCAGCAAGGTTAGTGCCGGCTGGTATAACTGGCCGGCACTGAATCTTTTTTCTTATTTATCTTTTGTTTTTCATTTTTATACATATGGCTATGCGTATTTCTACCGTATGCGACTACATAATCGTACTTTTTGCATTGCACAGTAATATTAGGATAGCATATTACACTAATATTATATATATATATATTCATCATGTATGGAACACTTAGGAGTTTAAAAGTACTTGAGATATTACAAATTATTAAGAACATCAACTATAGTAATTTATCAGCTTCCCCGTCGTCGGATCTTTTTCGGCGACGCTTGTACGGACATCGCCATAAAATTCGCCCTTAGAATTTATGACTTCATCGAGCAGGAATCCGCATATAGCTTCTTGAATTGCCCTGATCCGAGCCATTTCAATGAGTTCTTCTTTCATCCGCCAAAGCTGTCACATTTTTCGAAAAAAACATGAGAATAAAAGATAATGAATTAAAATGATGAGCAGATGTGATTGTGCTCACGTACATTGAATGCCTCCACTGTCATTTGCCCTTTTTCACTTGCAAAAGTGTTGATCCACTCGCATACGTAGTATCCACATAAATTGTTTCCTTGTCCCTGTCTCCAACACTATGGACAAATGTGGGTTAAGATATAGAATTTTTCTGATGTTTATTGCGAATGACATTAGTAGCGAGAGTATATTCATACCGGAAAATCAGTCACCCAACAAAGAGCCTCGATTTCACCTATGGGCAAGCCTATGTGTTTGCGGAGGTAGCGACGCCATGCAGTATTTACCACCTCGATGAGATCTTGGTATTTTGATTTATCTTGCCTTAACGAGTCGTACACCAAGACCTTGTGCTCCTCAATCCGAATACAAAGTAATATCCAATGAAAGCTGTGCATATACATACGCATAACCAATTAATGTTAATTAAAATAGTTATTAAATAGTATTATTAATACGAAGGGATTGAAAAAAAGAGGCTAACAAAGAACGACTCACTGATGGTTGTATGGCAAGAGAATGAAGGGACACATGCTATTCTTACGCAACCCCCTGTATATAATATTGACTATTTCTTCAGGGTTTTGCTCTACCGTTTTCTCGTGTATAATATCGGGGTCGAAGAACCCGACGTTATGGAAGTTCTTTTTTCGGCAAATTTGAATTTTTGACCTACGGGACACAAGAAAAACGGGGATCAGTCAACACACAAGGCTAAAAATAATGAAACGAGAGACAATACTCACATGCACCATACACTCACGAGGGACTTGTCAAGGGCATCTTGATGGTATAAATCGTAAAATGCTTCAAACTCGATATATACTTCACCTGCCCCCCGCCAGAAATGCTCATCTTTAATCCGGGCTGGGAACATCTCTAATCCATTAGCTTTAGATTGCACGGCATACCATTTGTGTAACTCGGCCATTCTCGTTGGTAGAAATGGTAGCAACTCTGGCCATATCAAAGGTTCACCAAGTACAAACTTTTTCCTGCCGCGGGCATTCTGTAGGGCCTCCCCAAGCAATTGAGCCCTTGTTAGATCAGTTTGCAATATCATCCCAGCCATGGTCAACGGATCTCTTGATTCATTAGGACATTCTTCACGCGGCACTATCAACGGAGGGATCGATTGTTTGGACTGCTCTCCGAGCTGGGGAACGGTCTTTGCATTGATCCGTCAATTCCTGGGGTTGTTGTAGCACTTTCTGATCTGCCGATCATAATCCGACTCCCTTTCTTTCTCCTTGGTGGGATCTTTAATGAAGTGTTTAATGAAGTGTGACTTCGCAACCGGATCTATTTCTGGCTTCTTGTTCGCAGCCTCCCTCAGTAGCTTGCGCTTCAGCAAGAAGGTTTCAAACGATTCTTCTGCCTCTTTCTCTTCTGGAGCCTTCGCTTTCTTCTTTCTTTGCTGCTTATGAGATGGCTGGACCGAAGGTACCGTGTATGCCTTCTGTCGCTGACTCTGATTCTGTTGTGCGGCTGGTGATGATGCCGAAATTGGTTCGCTTTGTGCGGCTGGTGATGGCGGATCCATGCTGGGGTCCCGTGCAGGCGGTGGAGAAGGTGGGCCAACACTAGGATTCCTGTCATCAGCTGGCGTTGGTGATCTTTGCCTTGAGCACCGAGCGGAATCTGTGGCTGCTTGCACCAATCTTATGTCGCGCTTTGGCCACGCAATCCATGTGTGTACGGCATGTTGTAGTTCTGTTTCTTCAGGACCTATAGGGATCGGGAGGTCCAAGTCTTCCCAGCGTTCTTCAGTAATTCGGTCAACAAAGACTCTGGCGAATCCTTCAGGAATTGGCTGGCAATGTATTGTCCTGCCTTCTTCTTGGACTTCCGCATAACCCTCAGCACAAACTTTGATCTTTTTCCCATAAAGAACCAGAAGCTCACATTGGGTCCTAACGAGGATGTCGTCGATGGGGTCCCTCGTCCTGTCGGCACCCAAATTAGGGTGCTCTGTGGAAGCAACACTGCTACGACGCTGAGAAGGGGTGCTGAACTCCACATTGGCAGCTGGTTGGTCCGAGCGTTGCCCAACTGCTACCTCAAGCGACATTATCCGATTTTCTAGGCTACAGATCTTCTCTGCCACTACTGCCTTGCTTCTGCATCGGCTTCGGTACGTTTCGAGATCTCCGGAAAAGCCAAATTTTCATGGAACTACGCCCACGCCTCGGGTCCGTCCAGTGTGTTCCGCATTCCCAAGAGCGTAAGTCAGCTCGTCATTCTCTCTGTTGGGCTGGAAGGTTCCTTCTTCCGTACGCCTCATTGCGTCGTCAAGTCTTTGGGCAGCCTATCTTAGTACGTCGCTAGTCACAATCATTCCAGTGTCGGGGTCTAGTGTGCCTCCATGTGCATAGAAGTAATACCTTGCTCGTTTGGGCCAACTCAAGGTCTGCGGTACGATTCCTTTTGCAATTAAATTATTTTCCATCTTTTCCCATTTCGGAACAGCAACCTTATAACATCCAGGCCCAAGTCTATGGAAATTTGTCTTTTTTCTAGCATTCATTTTGCCTTGAATCGAGGCTGCCATGCTGTCAGCACTGTGCTTGTAATTCACGAATTCATTCCACCACTCTCATTGCTTCTTCCAGACTTTATCAAAATCTGGTGTGAGGCCCTTGTTGACAAAGTTTGCCACCAATTTTTTCTTGAACGAGCCGAACTGAATTGCCATCTTCTTAAATGCCCATCCCTTTACTTTGTCAGCTTTGCCTGGGGGAAAGTTGAAGTGCAACGACACCTCTTTCCATAACAAATCTTTCTCTAAATCTGGCACGATATCTTCAGGTCGATCAGAGACTTTGTTTCTCTTCCAAAGCTTGTACTTTATGGGGACGTTCTCCCTAACAAGATATCCCAATTGATTTACAAAGGTCGTCTTAATTTGACCAGGGGCTAGTGGCTCGCCGGTTGCTTCGTTGATCTCCGTGATGGTCGTACATCCTACCATCTTCCTCTTGGAGCCACGTTTCCGTTTAGGCTTCGTCGATCCTGATGCCTGAAAGAATCGCAAATTTATCAAGCGGGTTGCTAGCAACTAGTGGACGTCGCGGCAGGTATTGACAAAACGTTTATCCTGATGCCTGAAAGAATCACTAAATTTCATACCTCGGCTTCCTCGACATTTTTTTCTTCCTCCCCACTAATATTTTGCTTCTCGTCGCCATGATAATGCAAGTTTAAAAATTGGCTGCCATCGTTCTCGTCCTCGTGAAACTCTGGAGCTATGTGCCCAGTACTACCACAAATGAGCTCGTGCATTAACTCGTCTTGGTTGTCCGTAGGATCCATTTCCACTACCCGAAACAATAAAAAAACATTAAGTATTTTCTAGTACTAATAAAATGTATGTATTTGCAAAAATATTGTACACACATTTATGTTCATAAATGCTCACATGGTTATTTAGATCCAGAATAAGTTAATATCTTTTACAACTGAACAAAACAAATTCCTGAATTTATATATACAGAAAAGAATTATTTAGTAACAATTAACAGATGCCTCTCCGCGCGAGGTTGACGGCCCGGCCTGCCCCACCTCCATGCTCGGGCCTCCCGTGTGCGAATTAGGGCCAGTGCGTCTCAGACTGAATAGCTTTCACAAATAATTATGGACTAAACTACGTGGGCCCTTACACACTGGACTACATAGGGCAGATATACATGTGCCACTTACACAGAAGTGCTCATGTGCACATACCCTGGAATTTGATGACGAATGAATAGATTATGTGGATATGACTGTATTAGACTAATATAATATGACATAGATATGTTGACTCATCAGGACATTCTTCACGCAGCACTAGTAACAAGAAGGAACTAAACAAAAGAGCTAGCGGAAGCAACATATAAACCATCTACTTAAAACAAAAGGCAAGACTTCACATCCAAACATTTTTATTACAACTCATCCATCCAGAACGTATGCATATCGAAAAGTGTGCACACGTGCTGTTATTACCATCCAATGAAGCACCCTCTAGCTCAAGAACCTGAAGAGGAGAAAACATGTGTGAGGTTTATGAAACCTCAACAAGCAAACTGGTTCAACCAAACTATTTAAATAACATATTATCTAAACATCAATTTTATGAAGCAGCAGTATTATAAAGAGCTACCATAACAAATCAGTTTATTGAGTAGCAAGATGAACAAAGCTACCATAACAAATCAGTTTATTGAGTAGCAAGATGAACAAGTACATACATCAATTTAAGAAGCAGTATTATAAAGAGCTACCATAATAAATCAGTTTATTGAGTAGCAAGATGAACAAGTACATACACCAGAATATTACTTTATAATACAAATGTAAAAGGTGCAATGCAATGCATTACTTCAACGCTCATTGCAGTATTGGTAACACATAGCCATAAATAGTTTACCTTCAAGTTCCAAGGTTAATTCTTTAGCCACATGATAAAGCTTTGATTGCGGGATGTATGTATGCATTGTTTATATATAACCCTGTAAAAAATGCTGGTCACATGTATGCTGTTTTTGCTATTTATTTTTTCCCCTTAGCATTTCTCTTTAGATTTCTGTATTCATTCTGGAGTGCTAGATCAACACTTCTATAATTGTTCTAGCCACAATGTTGGGCTCATATTCGCATGCTCGCTTGTATATTCATTTTTAGTGATCATATCAGCTATATCGACCTTTTTCACGACCACTTTCCATTTTACCTTCCTGTGAATACTCTAACATGCACTGTCATCTTTTTGTAGTCTTTTCTGGTTTGGCAGCTTATCTTCTCTGTCCTCATCTTGGGAAGGAAATATAGAACAAACCAAATTCTTGGATAGTATTAAAGCACCTTGGTTCATCCTAGATACTACTGGTCCCATTTTAGGATGTGCAGGCAATAAGAGACAATTGTGCTAATTTTTTCATAAAAGTTAGTGACACAAACATTGACCACTATGTAGAAATTTAACAGATTGCTTGTGTTTTCCGAGTTTTCAGTGGCATAGCACCTTGATTTTTTTTTTCTTTATGAATGCAGTGCAGCCAATGGTGGTCCATTTCTATCTGAACTCAATTTTTTCTGGCCAGCAGTAATGATGGCTTCAGCTGCATTTCAAGCTGCTGCTTCCATTATCAAGGTTGAGTTTCCTCATCAGTAGTGTTGTGGTGGAATTTTCAGGTTACAAAATGCGGAGAAGTTACATTGTTTCTCATGAGTTGATAGGATCACCTTTAATCATGTTATGACACAATTATGCATATGCTTAAATTTAATTCAGACTCCAAATTTACTAACAGAACCTAGAGCCATTCATCACTCATATTGGAGGGCAATGCTAGTACTCGAACGTCAAGATTTCACTCTTACCAAATACAAGAAAATAGAAACATTCAAGGAGATGAAATATTGGTGATCAATATGGTTAAAGATGATATTAGTTGACAATGTTGGATGGGAGGATGGGAGAAATAGTGCCACTGAAAAAGTTGAGCCATAACAACTTTTCTACTAACATAGTAAACTCTATGATGGATTATTTTCCCTGTACTACCTGACTTACTTTGAGTGTTTCTTATCGTGATGAGTCACTGGTATCCCATTTGCACAACTATGCGCAACTAGATTCACTCACATACTACAACAGTAGAATAGGTGGCAAGCAAACATTATCGATCTTGACTCCATGCAATAAAATTATTAAACCATCAAAGTGTAATTTCCAAATGAAATCTACAGCTAATAAAGCAAACAAATTCCACACTCCAATGCTTGGTTTTTCAGCCTCAAGTTTGAGTTTAATATTAAGAAAGGCCACCAAAAGATGCTACTGCAAGGGTATAGGGTTATAGTTGTTGATCATCTACACGTACACATTCCTTCAAATTTCATTCAGTTCATTTTGAAGTCAGATTCATAATTCCACTTACCAAAGCATGAATTAAACATGATGAATATTCATTAGAGGATACACTCCCAGCATACTATATTGTATATGATTTACAGCTATTGTCAAATGAGAATGGTAAAATTTAATTTCCACAGAAGCTCACTGTGACAGTGTTGAAGACTCGAAGTCATACATATTTTCAATGTTATTATCCCTTGAGAAGCTCTGGGATGCTAAGAATATAACTCATCTACTAATGATCAAAGTTGAGAAGATCCAATTACCGAAGAGGGCAAGGAGGAGGTCCGGAGGGAGGGGTCGACGGTGGGGGCCGGAGCTTCGGGCGGCGGCAGCAATGGGGCGCGAGGACGCGGAGCAGTGGCGCGAGGACGTCGACGCGGCAGGGGCAGCCGGGCGGCCGGGCTGCTGCGGACGTGCCGCGCGAGAGGACGACGAGGTGC
Organism: Panicum hallii; assembly: GCF_002211085.1. Lineage (NCBI taxonomy): Eukaryota > Viridiplantae > Streptophyta > Magnoliopsida > Poales > Poaceae > Panicum > Panicum hallii. The sequence continues at coordinate 58,969,062 of NC_038050.1, read as the reverse complement.
GCCGCGGCCGGAGCTTCGGGCGGCGGCAGCAATGGGGCGCGAGGACGCGGAGCAGTGGCGCGAGGACGTCGAGGCGGCAGGGGCAGCCGGGCGGCCGGGCTGCTGCGGACGGGCCGCGCGCGAGGACGACGAGGTGCGCCGCGGCCGGAGCTTCGGGCGGCGGCAGCAATGGGGCGCGAGGACGCGGAGCAGTGGCGCGAGGACCACGAGGCGGCAGGGGCAGCCGGGCGGCCGGGCCACGCGGAAGGGGCCGCGCGCGAGGACGACGACGTGCGCGGCGGCCGGAGCTTCGGGCGGCGGCAGCAATGGCGCGAGGACGTGGAGGCGGCGGGTCAGTTGGGGCGACGTCGATCTGAATGGGCGAAGGGGCTAATTTGTTGGGGGGATGGCGCAGTTAGTGCCGGCTAACATTACCAGCCGGCACTAACGCGCCCACCTGACGTCACGTGGGCAAGTTAGTGCCGGCTCGGGTTACCAGCCGGCACTAACGTGTACCATCCGCGCGGGAACTGGCGCGCGGGAACTGGCCACGCCAGTTCCCATTTACACTAAATTTATAGTATTCATAAATTTATTCAACATAGGCTCAATAATTAGAATAATATAACAAAAATTTATATCTTATTTTTAGCTACACAATAATTACAGTAATTATATGTACACAATAATAATAGTAACTGAAGTAAATTAACGAATATGCAACCATTATCAATTATGTGTAGCGTAAAGGGTTTATATGTGTATATGTTTCTGTTATTGATAATAAATCGAAAACATTTCATTTTGATCCATGCAAAATTCTTCAAAAAACTTTTCAATAGTACCCTATACAATGATGTAATCAATTCGCATATTACTTGATTATTTGTTTGTAATTTAATGTTTCAATGCTTCTAGTAATGCAAAATTAGTGAATGTAAATAATATTTATACCATGCAAAAATATAATATTATCTGAAGATGATATTATGTCATAATTGGAGAAATAGTATCAAGAATTGAGATAAATACGATGCGGTGCGTTACATTACATCACTGATTGAGAGAATTCAATACATAATTTATATAAAACTACTACTCATTATCATTATCTACTGGAACATTGATAATCTTCCTTTTGACGAAAGTGCCTTGAGCGTGATCACAGCGTAAGTAAGGTGTGTCCTCTTTGGATAAGAGGATGCTAGGGTCAACGTCAACTGAGAATGGAGGAAGGTCATCAATCTGGTCATAATCTTCCGAATTGTCCGAAATATCCTCAACTCCAACAACTTTTCTTTTTCCTGGAAGAACTATGTGCCGTTTCGGCTCATTTCCAGCCTTGTCTGCTTCAGACATCTTATCTGACTTCTTCTTCGGTTTGCTCGACATGTCCTTCACATAGAACACTTGTGTCACATCCTTGGCTAGAACAAATGGTTCATCTTTATATCCAATCTTTTTAAAGTCAACTATGGTCATCCCATACCGGTCCTTCATTACGCCTCCTCCAGCCACCCATTCGCAACGAAATAAAGGGACAATTATGGGTCTATATTCAAGTTCCCATATCTCCTCTATGACACCATAGTAGTTGTTCTTTTCTCCATTACTATTTACTATACACATACGGACACCACTGTTTTGGTTGGTGCTTTTTTTGTCTTGAGCTCTCGTATAAAATGTATACCCATTGATTTCGTACCCTTGGTATTGCTGGACAGTGATTGATGGTCCACTAGCCAGCCATTGAAGTTCTTGATCAACTGTGTTGTTGCCCAATAATTTTCGTCTGAACCAGCCGTCAAAAGTTTTTATATGTTGGCGTGTAATCCAAGAAAGATTCTTTTGTGGATTTTCAGACTGTATAATATTCATGTGCTCATCAATATATGGAGCCACCTTGGATGAATTCTGAAGAACCGTGAAGTTTGCTTGGCTGAATTCACTACAAGGGATGTGCACATTACATTTCTTTCCTAGTGTGCCTTTTCCCTTTAGTCGCCCCTCATGGTGTGACACGGGGAGCCCAATCGGACTGAGATCAGGAAGATAGTCAACGCAAAACTCAATGACCTCCTCGGTTCCATAGCCCTTAGCAATGCATCCTTCTGGGCGAGAACGTTTACGCACGTACTTCTTCAATACTGCCATGAACCTCTCGAAAGGGAACATATTGTGTAGAAAAACAGGACCCAGAATAGTTATTTCTGTTACAATATGAACTAGAAGGTGTGTCATAATATTGAAGAAAGAAGGTGGGAAGACCATCTCAAAACTGACAAGACATTCGACAATATCTTTCTACAGCTTTATTAGATTATTTGGATTAATTGCTTTCTGTGAAATTTCATTCATGAATGCACAAAGCTTTACAACTGCTAATCTCACATTTTCCGGTAGAACACCCCTCAGTATAACCGGAAGTAATTGTGTCATCAGAACGTGGCAGTCATGGGACTTCAAGTTTTGGATTTTCTTCTCTTTCACATTTATTATGCCCTGTATATTTGAGTAGTACCCAGACGGGGCCTTGATACTGTTCAAGCAATCGAACATGCTTTCCTTCTCCTCTTTACTCAGATTATAGCTGGCAGGTTTTAAATAGTGGCATCCTTTGTCTCTCTTCTCGGGTTGCAAGCCTTGTCGTCCAGCTAGCATTCACATGTCGCGCCTTGCTTCCAATGTATCTTTTGACTTGCCATACACTCCCAGAAAGCCTAGTAGGTTGACGCAAAGATTCTTCGACAGATGCATCACATCAATTGCGTTGCGAACCTGTAAGACTTGCCAATAAGGTAGGTTCCACAGTATAGACTTTTTCTTCCACATTGGAACATGTCCCTGGTTATCCTTCGGAACAGGTTGGCTACCGGGACCCTTTCCAAATACTACCTTCACATCCTTGATCATCAAGAACACACGCTTTCCATTACGGAACAGAGGCTTACGACGAGTTTCGGGCTCTCCTTTGAAATGCTTCCCTTCGGTTCTTAGGGGGTGATCGGTAGGAAGGAATTGGCGATGGCCCATGTATACGCACTTCTTACAGTGTTTCAAATAAATGCTATCGGTTTCATCATAACAGTGGGTGCAGGCCATGTATCCCATGTTCGACTGTCCCGAAAGTTTTGCAAGTGCAGGCCAATCATTGATGCATACAAAAAGCAAAGCTCGGAGGTTGAAAGACTCCTATTTATACTCATCCCACACATGTACACCTTCTTCTTTCCAGAGCAGTAAGAGATCATCCATCAAGGGTTGCAGGAACACATCAATATCATTGCCAGGTTCTTTTGGCCCTTCTATAAGCACCGGCATCATGATGAACTTACGCTTCAGGCATAACCAAGGAGGAAGGTTGAACATACATAGGGTCACGGGCCATGTACTATGAGCACTGCCAAACTCACCGTACGGATTCATTCCATCCGCACTTAGAGCAAATCTTATATTCCTTGGGTCGTTGTCAAATTGACGATACTCTCGGTTAAGGTTTCTCCACTGGGACCCATCTGCTGGGTGTCTGATCATGTGATCCTCCTTACGGTCTTCTTTGTGCCACCGTATCAACTTAGCGTTGTCCTTGTTTTTGAAAAAGCGCTTCAGACGTGGTATTATAGGGAAGTACCACACCAACTTTGCGGGAACTCTCTTCTTTACCGGCTCCCCATCAACATCACCTGGATCATCTCGCCTGATCTTATATCGCAATGCGCTACAAACAGGACAAGCTTCCAAGTTCTCGTATTCGCCGCGATACAGGATGCAGTCGTTAAGACATGCGTGAATCTTCTGCACATCCAATCCAAGAGGGCAAACCATCTTTTTAGCTTCGTATGTTGTTGACGGCAGTTCATTACCCTCAGGAAGCATGTTCTTTACAATCTTTAATAGCTCACCAAATCCCTTATCGGTGACACCATTAGTTGCCTTCCATTTCAGCATCTCTAGCGTGGTACCCAACTTCTTCTGCTCCGGTTTGCAATTAGGGAACAACGGCCTTTTGTGATCCTCCAACATCTTCTCAAACTTTAATGCCTCCTTCACAGTGTCACTGTCTTTCTGTGCATCAAGCAACGCCTGACCTAGCTCGTCAGGTGGCTCCTCTTGTGCAACATTTACTTCACCCTCGTCCATTGGTTCATCTTGAAAGTCACCTGCTTCATGAACCCATGCCCAATCTGGAAGATTGTTATCACCATCATCATCTTCTTCATTATCTTCCATCATAACTCCAACTTCTCCGTGCTTAGTCCAAAGGCTATAGTTACTCATGAAACCATTCAAGGCCAGGTGATTCCATAGAGTTTCTCTTTTCCGGAATTCCTTTTTATTTTCGCAAACACTGCATGGACAACACATTAAACCCTTTGGCGACCTATTTGCCATTGCTGCCTTGAGAAAAGAATCTAAACCCTGAATCCACGCCGAGGTGCTTCGGCTTCCGTGCATCCATTGCCGGTCCATCTATACAAATTAAAAAAAAATCATGCTCATCTGTACTATGAATTTAGAAAAGTCTAAACGACTGATAATTTGAAACGGAACGGAGGGAGTAGCTTTGAGAGTGAAACTGTGAGAAACTCTCCAGAGGCATATCCAAGATTTGGAAATTCTAAAAAAAATCAGAGGAGCCACCTATTCCATGAGGTTGAACTCAATTTTAAAATTTTGCAAGCTTATGTAAGATCACCTATTCTATATGTTTTTGGATGTCATTTTTGAAACCTCTAAATATGGTTTTGGGAAGAATTTTGATAATTCTTAAAAAATTTATAATACAATCATGTGCCCACTTCACACCCTCCCATTCTTATGTATTAAGTACATAAATCTCCTTGCATTATGACAATAATATCCATATATATCGTTTTGAGAAAGTTTTGTTTGTAGCCATTTGGATTTATTCAGTGTAGTGACATCTAAGGTTATTGTGCAATTTTTCATAATATATGCCATACCATTGCTTTGATTTGAGTTCGAATTGATTGGGACTTGGGAGCAATATCAACCCAATGAGATATGGCATCATTCATTTTGTTGGATAGGCAGAAATACATCTAGGACATGTATATTGAGCGGAAATACACCAAATCTTTATCAACTTGCATTCAATAGTAGCCATACAGTTCAAAAAGTTCTACAGTGAATTGTCTCTGTAGTTTTACTCAAGATTTATTTGCAAAGCTTCGAATTATACATACATCGGGATATTTATAATTTGCAGAATTTTTCTAGAGATTATTATATGGCTTGTGCATTTATTGTGTGCGGGTTGTCCAATAGATCATGACCCTCTTTTTGTACATCTTGCTGTGGTGCATTTGCTTTGTCGGGATTGATTTCAGTTTGTTGGGCTTGTGCATGTAATAACTAGTGGGTGCCCTGATTTGTTTCGTATTGTGGCCATGAACACCACAACAACAAGTCTATTTGTCATGTTTTCATGAATTAAAGGAAAAGGTATTTCTTCATACTTGATATGAGATGGTATACATGGTTTTGTTTCTTTTCATAACATTAGTGTTTAGTAGGAACAAGAACTGCAGTGTGATTAAAATTGAGAAATCACCATAGATAGTATAAACGTATTGAAATAATAATTTTGATTTTACTGCATATGGCATTTGGAGGCAACATCTACACAAGAATGTTACTGTACAATATCATGCATGTGGTACCATGATTTGTACATATCTAAAACTTCCCCACAGCCAGGTTTTGGAAAGATTCATCTGGTCAGTCAATTGTTTTGTTCCATTCTTGTAATCTTGGTTAGTTCCCTGGGATAATGATTTATATGGGATATACCAATTAGCTTCCATAGACAACATTTGTTTCCTATTAGTCCACTCCAGTCCACGAGTTATATAAGAACGGGCATTTTGCCAGTATCAAATTCAGCAAGAATGAATTGTCTCTTCCATCCTAAAGTCTTGTTCTAGCCTCTCTTATAAAGATCTAATGCCACAAATTATGGTTCACTGTACCAAATGAAGCATGCTTAGTTCAAGATAATATAAGTTGCTTATAGCTTATATCTTGCCAGCTTGTTAACAATTGCAGCCTATCTTGCATTGCAAATCTTAATATTTTTCATGCCGTGAATCATTCCCTTTTTAATATGTATTTATATCATGTTTGATGCTTACTTCATTGCTAGTAGGATGGCAGCTCCAAACACTTTGGAGGAAAGATTGACCAGTATGGGTTTTCCAAAGGAAACTGTTGTGCGAAAATTGAAGAAGCTACTGACAGTGTATGGTGACAATTGGGAGCATATAGAAGCTGATAACTATACTACTCTAGCTGGTGCTTTATGTGATGCTGATGATCCAAATCCCAAAGTATGTTCTGTCCTTTTATTTCGAGTTTTCTTGAGTGGCTTTGTTCCGTTTCACTAGTTAGGTATATAGTGTTTCTTTAACAAAATCGTATTTTCGGTGTAATCAGATCCATTATTTCAATAATTAGCTCATTAGCTAAATAAGCCAAATTTATCACTATAGCAGGAAATTTATCAATAATTAGCTCATTGTCCCTCATCCTTAAAATCTCTAAAATTTTGCATAGTAACATATACACATGCCCCCGTGAAATAATTCAAAAAAATTACTCTAAATGTGTCATAGTCAAACTATCTAGAAAACCTTCTCAAAAAAGTAACAAATCGATTCTATTTTGCTCAAATTAATGAACAAATCGGAAAATGATGCTCATTTTTCCTCAACTTTAAAATCACTATTTTCTTTATCTAGAAAGCATGAAACAAAGAATAAACACTGTCAAAGAAGAGTGGAAGAAGATACTAACCTTTGGTGCACTTGGATGGGTGAAATCCTCACAAATTTGGGGAAAAATGGGCAGCACCTCCCCTGTAACACGCCATGGGAGTGAGAAGAGCTCGGTTGAAGGCTCGGGAAGAAGGAGTGCCAAATGAAATGGAGGGCTGGGTTTGTAGTGGTATACGGGGCAAGTTAGTGCCGGCTAGTGGCTTTAGCCGGCACTAACTGTGCACGTTTAGTGCCGGCTAGAGCAGACAGCCGGCACTAACTTGTAATTGACCAGGTTAGTGCCGGCTAGATATGCCGACCGGCACTAACGTGCGTTTTGACCGTTGTGGCAGCCGGCTGACAGTTGGGGGGATGGCACGTTAGTGCCGGCTGGTAATTCTAGCCGGCACTAACGTGCCCGCCTTACACTGTTGAGGCACGTTAGTGCCGGCTCGTTCTTGACCGGCACTAACGTGCTGGTACCGATACACCGTTTTCTAGTAGTGATGGTTGAATAGTGTACACTAGTATAAATATTACAAATACAGTGCGCCGTGCACTGAAACTATGCCACGCCACGCCACGCGTGTTCCCATCCTATCTAGATGGATGAAGTCAAGTTTGTAATCCATCGACCATATTATTTTAACTCACATGCCTGCTGCAAATCTTTTGATATTTTGCCGGAACACTAGCTATCGCTGCTGGCCGTTGAGTGCCATGGCGACGGCGAAGCTCCACTTCGTGCTGGTGCCGCTCATGGCGCAGGGCCACGTGTTCCCCATGGTCGACCTGGCGCGCGTCGTCGCCGGCCACGGCGCGCGCGTCACCGTGGTGCTGACACCCGTGAACGCCGCGCGCAACAGGACCCTCCTGGAGAACGTCGCGCGGGCGGGGCTCGCCGTCGACGTCGCCGAGCTCCCCTTCCCGGGGGCCGCGGTGGGCCTGCCCGAGGGCTTCGAGAGCCTCGACATGGTGACCGACATATCCCTCGCCATCCGGTTCTACCAAGCCATAGATCTGCTCGCCGAGCCGCTCGAGGCGTACCTCCGGTCGCTGCCCAGGCGCCCGGACTGCCTCGTCGCCGACGCGAGTGGCTCGTGGACGGCGGGCGTCACGCGGCGGCTCGGCGTCCCTCGGCTGGTGTTGCACGCCTCGTCCGCGTTCAACCTCCTCGCCATGCACAACCTGGCCCAAGCACGGCACGTGTGCGACCGCGCTGCCGACGACTTCGAGCCGTTCGAGGTGCCGGAATTCCCGGTGCGCCTGGTTGTCAACCGGGCGACGTCGTTCGGCTTGCGACTGATGGAGAACCAGCAGGTGGAGACGGTCGAAGCCGAGGCCACCGCCGACGGCATACTCGTCAACTCGTGCACGGATTTGGAGGGCGCGTTCCTCGAGCGCTACGCGGAAGCGCTCGGCCGGAAGTTATGGGCAATCGGGCCGCTCTGCCTCCTCAACACCAACGCCGCCGGCACGGTGGCACGTAGGGAAAACCGTACGGCCATGGACGTCGAGCACATCGTGTCCTGGCTGGACGCGCGGCCAGCGGCGTCTGTGCTCTACATCAACTTCGGCAGCATCGCCCGCCTGTTCCCGCCGCAGGTTGCCGAGCTCGCCGCCGGGCTGGAAGCATCCCGCCGGCGGTTCATCTGGGTAGTCAAAGAGACTGCCGGCCTCGACGTAGAGTTCGAGGCCCGTGTCAAGGACCGGGGCCTGGTCATCCGCGGGTGGGCGCCGCAGATGACCATCCTGTCACATCCATCCGTGGGTGGCTTCCTGACGCACTGTGGGTGGAACTCGACAGTGGAGGCTGTCTCCCACGGCCTGCCGCTGCTGACCTGGCCACACTTCGCCGACCAGTTTCTGAACGAGGCGCTAGTCGTCGACGTGCTAGGCGTCGGTGTCCGTGTTGGCGTGAAGGTGCCAGCCACGCACATAGGGCTCGTGAAGCCCGGGGAGCTGCTGGAGGTGCAGGTCGGTAGGGACCTTGTGGAGAGGGCGGTGGCCGAGGTGATGAACGAAGGGCCAGCCGGCGCGGCGCGGCGGGCTAGGGCGAATGAGCTTGCGGATAAGGTTAGGGCCGTGATGGTTGAGGGCGGGTCGCCGGACACTAATGTCAAGGACATGATCCGCCACATCGTCGAGCTCCCGCGGAAGGAGGGCATGGCTTTTGGTGCGGCAGAGGTCGTGATGAGCAAGGGCAAGGAGAAGAAGATGGACGACACAGATGGCAAGCTCCCAGTGGCGTCCGAATAAAGTTCCTTGAATTACAAAATAAGAGTACTTTTACAATCAAACCCTCTATATACTTTCTGGTGCCAGGTGGCTGGTAGTATATTTCAACGCTCTTGAAATTAAGCCCTGGTTGTGTTGTTGAATCATGCAAAGACGAGTTTAACTGGTCCTCTCTTTATGGCAAATACCAGCTAAAGCAACTTTATTAGTGAAGTAACAGAACAATATCATTTATAGTGTTCATCTATTACAAAATAACTTGAGGGTCTACATGAAAAGATTTACATTGCGTTAACTATCATGGTATGGATGCACCATAATGGAGTACGATGAGATTCTCTCAAAATCCCTACTTTTACTGCATCTTTTGTATGGCACACAAAGATGAACCCTGAAGTAAATATGTAGTGCATTCATCCTCCATACCGAACTTCCAAGTTAAGGTTTACCCACCTCATGATACGATATTTTTTAGGGTAGCCTGATAATACGATTGCCCAATTGCGAATGGCTTGAAGCAAGCGATTATGCAACTGCGCCACATGCACTCCCACACAACATGAGTTGAATCAATAGTTGCTCACCTCATGATGGGCTTCACTAGCATAGCAGTGAGAAATACCGATCCGGTCCAAATCAACAATCAAAGGCATACGCCTGTCTTAGCATCACGGATCCTACTAAGTGCATCACGTTCACTTTTCAAGGGAGATACGTACTATATATAGAGTCAAATCATAATCATTATGCTCAAGCCACCTCCTCTTTCTCAAGTTTAACGCCTTCTAAAGATCCGTGAAGATGTCACACAACTCACCATGCATGGAGATGATATGCCTCCAAGTCTTCAAGGTGAAAACCATCACTGCTGACTCCAAATCATCAATAGAATAGTTCTCCTGAATACTTTCCCAACTTAACTGACAGAACCAAGACCAATATAACTCAAGGATCCAATTTTATAATAGCATATCAATTATACACGTATGATGCTAGTGTTTGCTCGACCACCAAAATAGAAGAAAACTATTATTGATTGATTGATGTCATTAGTTGAACCAAATAGATAAGTAGGTTTATAATTGAAAATCTGAGAAAAGAAGATATTTTGTTGACTTATGTACAAGCTTAGTGATCGTATTAGGTGTAAAATCCAAATGCATAAATTATGTTGCCTGACTTATGTCCATATATATAATACCATATGACAAGAAACAAATTTCATGGCATCAAGGAGTTTAGGCCATACAATGGATTGAAATAATTGTATAAGAGGTGTTTATGTGTATGCGGGTCAATCGATTCACATACTCCGATCCCGCCGTCCTATAATCTAGAGCATCCTAGCATTTTTATGATAGATTAAGGAGATGAGAAAATAGCGTATGTACCCCTATTTAACGTACCCCTAGATGAGAAAATATAATCTTTTTGCTATCTATTCTTTGAGATTGACAAATTTAGAGCTATTATTATACTAGCTCAACCATTAGAGACGGCATGTAGCCCTAGCGCTTACAACAGGTCAACTTCCACACACCTTGTAATAGATAATTCAGTTAACTGGCTCGGCACTGTCTGAAATTATGGTACAAAATAGTTTTCTCAACATTATTCCCCCATGAGAACAATACATAAACAAGGAACATTTTATTCATTACATATGTGATATTTGCCATTCATTGATCAGAAAGTAGGAAATTAAAAGCAACAACTCTAGGGACAGATCGTAGCCACATGACATTGTGAGTAGGGCTACGATCACTCCGTGGACGATCCACTCTTGTGCACTCCGCAGAACTCCTCCAATGGATTGCTTACCTTGAGCCCTTCCTCCGAGTAACGGAACACCACGTACTCATCTGTCTTCAAGGGGTTGTACATCAGAGGATGGTCCCGGTCGACAAGTTCATCCATGGGACTCAATACAGCTCCGTTCTTTGCCACGGCGGTGAACAGCACCGAGAAGCGTTCGCGATTGCTCGCCGTTTTCACACGGTGAATGCACGCGGGTACCCTCCCGTTTGTTACCACCTGATCGAGATGACGGTGGGGTCAGGTTCAGAGTGCACACTTATCACCGAAGAACAGAGAGCTGAGAAAGAAGGGGATTGACGATCGATTCATACTGTGAGTAGGTCGCCGGCGATGATGGTGATCGTGTCCGCCTCGGGAGGGATGGTGATCCAGCTCCCATCCTTGGCCTGCACCTCGAGGCCTTCCACCTCATGCTGCACGATCGCCGTCGTGAAGCTAGGATCAGTGTGCCTTGGCAGGGTCACGCCCATCTTCGGCTCCTCTGGCACGCTGTAGTGTGACAGGCGAAGGCTGTGAGTGAGCGTCTGGCGGTGGCCGGCAATGTTCTCTTCCCGGACGCCGAGGCCATCCAGGGTCATCTTCTCCACCGTATGCTCCAGTTTGAGCAGGGTACTGACGAACGAGATAACTGTGTCGCTGGAGAAAAGCGGCATGCAGATCGACATGAGAATTTTTGCACCAACAAACTCAGTAAATTATAAAGCAATAAGGTCCTATTTTGTTAATCCCCTCTCCAAGGGAATTGAGTGGGATTGGAGACAATTGAGAGAGATTTTGACTCGTTGGGACTCCAATCTTTTTCAAACCGAACGACCCTGACAGGAAATTCAGAAATTAAATGAAGAAACCTGAGTGGGCATACCAGAATTCCGGGTTGCCTCGCGGCCAGAAGATACTGCTGAAGTCGCGGACACTGCTGGGATCCGTGACCGCTGCGACGTTAAAGCTCTCGAAGTCGAGGCCGGCAAGCTTCCCGACGTAGCCCCTCAGCGCAGCGTCGGATGAGACGTTCCGCTGCTTGGTCTCGGCAGGGAACGAAAAGAGCTCCGGCATGGCACGCTCGAACAAGGCCCGCCGGAGCCCCGGGCCGAGCGTGTCGCACGCGGCGACAACGCAGCCGTTCTCCAGCATGGCCGCGGTCACCGCAGCACGGGCTGAGGCCCACCCAGGGCTGCTGGGATCCAGCGCGCGCAGGTCGACCTTGGGAATCGCCATGAGCTTGCTTGCTTCTACTCCTTGCCTAGGTTCCTCAGGCACTATGGCTTCGGCTTGTGAAGAAACCTCTTGATGCTTAGGCCTTGTTGGCTCCTGATGATTCGTCCTGTCTATGGAGTACTTATTAGCTAAACGATATGTATATAAAAATCACAGTCTGGATCTGCGGATGAGGATCAGCTGTTGCTATCAGCTGCGGTGTCTCGTAAGTATGAGTAATAATTGGATAGTTTGTCAGTGACTCAGTGTCAACAACTAGCAGTATACTGTAGGTAGCTCGTATTATTAACTTTCCCACTCATATGGTTGGGACTGCCCTAGTACACCACAGCTTCCTCTATATTATATCTGAAGTTGTAGGGACCTTTCGTAACAGTCCCAACACTGAGATCTCCACCAAGACCCTGCACTAGTGAGCAATAATGGCTTCTCCTGTCCACAGCAGGAAGCTGCGCATCCTCCTCATGCCCTTCTTCGCCACTAGTCACATCGGCCCATTTACCAACCTCGCCGTCCACCTCGCGGCTGCGCGGCCGGACATCGTCGAGGCCACCGTCGCCGTCAGCACGGCGAACGCCGCGGTCGTGCAGTCAGCTCTTGCACGGCAGCAGAGCTCCGGCCGCGCGACGGCGGTGAGAATAGCGACGTATCCGTTCCCAGTGGTGAATGGCCTTCCGCCGGGGGTGGAGAACCTCTCGACCGTCAAGGCCGCGGACGCGTGGCGGATAGACGCCGTCGCTTTCGACGAGGCCCTGATGAGGCCCGGGCAGGAGAGCCTCATCAGGGAGCACTCGCCGGACGCCATCATCAGCGACATGCACTTCTTCTGGAACATCGACATCGCCGCCGACCTCGGCGTGCCGTGTGTGGCGTTCCAAGTCATCGGAACCTTCGCGACGACGGCCATCTCACACCTCACGGATCTTGACATCCATGGCGCCGCTGGAGGAGGGGTGGTGGCTCTGCCTCGAGCTGGCGGCGGCGGCGACATACTGATCCCGCACACGGAGCTGCCTGAGTTCGTGAGGAGCCAGCAAGTCATAGATCGCCCCGTCCTGGATCGGCTCACCTCAATGTTGAAGAGGTGTGCCGGCCGGGCCGTGAACACCTTCTTCGACCTGGAGCAAGGATACTGCGAGATTTTCACGAGCGGTATAAAGACGAGGCCCTCCTACTTTGTTGGCCCCCTCTCGCTACCGCCGGCAACAGCAACAGGAGACGGCGCAGGAGCGGGACACTCGCCGCCGTGCATCGAATGGCTCGATAGAATGCCATCTCGATCGGTTGTGTTCCTGTGTTTCGGCAGCTTGACCCATGTCTCCGACGCCCAGCTCGTGGAGCTGGCTCTCGGGCTCGAAGCCTCGGGGAAGCCGTTCCTGTGGGTCATCAGGGACGAAACGTGGTCACCGCCGGACGGGTGGATGGATCGCGTCGGGAAGAGGGGCATGGTCGTCAAGGGCTGGGCGCCGCAGACGCGGATCCTGGAACACCAGGCGGTGGGGGCGTTCGTGACCCACTGCGGGTGGAACTCCGTCCTGGAGACGGTGAGCGCCGGCGTGCCGGCGCTGACGTGGCCGATGGTGTTCGAGCAGTTCATCATCGAGAGGCTGCTGACCGAGGTCCTGGCGATCGGGGAGCGGCTGTTCCCGGAGCGCGCCGGGGTGCGGAGCACCAGGTCCGAGGAGAACGACCTGGTCCCGGCCGAGGTAGTGGCCCGGGCGGTGACCAAGTTCATGGAGCCTGGAGGCGGGGGAGACGCGGCGTGGGGACGGGTGAAGGAGCTCTCCGCCCGGGCCCGGGCCGCCATGGCGGAAGGCGGCGCCTCTCACCGCGATCTGCACAGCCTGATCGACGACCTCGTGCAAGCAAGAACAGAGCAGCAGCGGCATGATAGCAGCACCCCCCAAAAGTAAGTACTACTGCTATAATTCACATTTGATTATCTGAGCTCATGCAGTGTGCTGCTAGCAAATTTTGATATGACCTTTTTGTTGTTTGAAGGATTCCTCAAAGCCTCACTGCTGTGGCTTGAAGTTGAAGCGAGTAGCTGGTGGCATCCTTCATTGAAGCTTCGGAGGTGGAAGCATCACGTGCAAGAAAGTACTTTTATTGCAATAAACTTAGGGTTGATTTATCTTTTCAAAAAAAACTTATTGATTACTAGTTGGGATTAATCTAAAACCCATGTATGCTTGTGGGTCAACAACGTCAGACGATGGGTTTGAAGCGTGACGTGTACCTCATTATTAGTGCTGTTTGTTGGTGGATCTCTTTAATTATCTGATGTTTGCATGTTTAGAGCATGGCCACGTAATTTAGCTACCACGCCAGCGGAACTGTGGCGGTTATCGAAAATAACAATCCACCACTACATTTTCTATTCTATTTTTCAATATTATATTGGAAAAAATCCATTTTACTCCCCTCAACAATTCACTTTGTCCACCTAACCCTCTACACAAAATTTAGGTTCAAACTACTACCCAAACTATTTCAATTGGTCCAATCTACCCCTTAACAATATTTCTCTTTTTTTATTTCTCCACTTACAAGTGGAATTTGAACTTTAAATTTTGCAATGTAACTTATAATATGATGCCCTATGCTAGAAAAATATATTATAATTTTTTAATATTTTTCATGCACAATTGTATTTTTTTCATAAATTTTATGTTAACTATTTCCAAATTATGAAAATAACCATGAAAAGTTTTTAATATATTTTTTTAACATATGACATCATTTCTCTATCCACACACAAAATTTGAACTTAAAATTCAATTCATACGCGGAGAAAAAAAGAGAAATATCATTAGAGGGTAGATTGGACAATTGAAATTGTTAAAGGAGTAAATTGAGCCTAAATTTTGCTCAGAGGGTTAAGCGGATAAAATGAATTACTGAAGGGAGTAAAATGGACCTTTTCCAATTATATATATCTCTAAATTTTGATGGAAAATGGTGAGGGAGCTACCGCACAGTGGGCATGCATGTCTATTATTCATTTTTTTTAAAAAAGGTCGATGACTGTTCCACCATGATGGCTATCCCAGAATAATGATGATTAGCCTACAAATTTTAACAGGTAGGCAAAACGTTTGGGAAGAGCCATCCCAAACACTGGAGACAATTGAACTAGCTCTTTGCTGTAAATTAAAGTTGTGGGTAAACAATTCACTAAAAACCCACGACTTGACACTGGACAGCAAGCAGATATAACTCAATTGAAGAGAAAGTAATCCTGGCATCGGCCTGATGTACATTTCAAATATGCACAGAATAATCCATTTTCTTACTGGGTTCATAACATTCATATCATATCAAAGCACATAAACACACATAATGAAGTTATAAATAAAGTGCAAGGAGTTATTAAACATAAAAAAGTGCAAAATGAGAAAGTTTAGATCTGAGAACCAAAGTTATACAAGAATGGGATATATCACATCAACTAAGCAAATTCACAAATTATTGTTACGAGTTATTGAAACGAGTGCTCGTAACCTAAGAGGGGGAGGGGGTGAATTAGACAAACTAAAGCCTTAGAACATACAATCTAGATGTGCAATTATGGTTCATCTAGTGTGAAACCCTTATCCCAAACAAGTTTTGCAATCTATAGCCAATCCTACCAAGATACTACACTAAGAAAGTAAAGGCACACAAGTTGCAAGTATGAAATGCAGAAACGTAAAGAGGGGATGAGAGGAAGCAAACTCTTAACGTAAGGATTTATCCATGGTATTGGTGTCAGATCCGGAACTACGGGACTGTGTACATAACGTAGTTCATACAGGATTAGAGGATAGGACATGTCCTATACCTTATCTGTGTTGTACTCTACTCACATGCGAAGTAGGACTAACCGTTACAGAAAGAAACTACTCGAGTTGTACTCGAGTACGATTCTTAGACTAGTGTCGGACTAGGATTCATGTAACCCTGTCCACCCAGATATATAAGGGTGGACAGTGACCCCCTCAAAACATAACATCAACATCCAAGGCAATACAAACCACCAAACAGAACGTAGGGTATTACACACATCGCAGTCCGAACCTGTCTAAACCTTGTGTTCCTTGCACCTTCAAGTTCCTGATCTCGGCGTCACTCTACCTAAAACTTACCACCTTGGGCATACCCCTTGGTGGGCAGGCGGTAAAACACCGATAGCTGGCGCGCCAGGTAGGGGAGCGCATGGAAGATCCACCGGCGAACTCGATGGCATTGTTCAAGTTCATCAGTGCTGTGCCCCCTCAGGGCACGACGTTCGTTTTCGGCTCGTGGGTTTGCGTCGCAGATGGTGCGGGCAATTTTCGTCGATTCATCATCGACATGAAGCCGAAAACTCTCGCGGTGAGTTTTCATAGCGACCTCGACGAGTTTGTCGATAATCTCGACGACTTGTCAACCCATGGCTCCGCTACGAGGACCGAGGAGGAGTCCGTTCTCGATGCGACTCCGTCCAGCGCTGCAACAACCTTGCTCGGGTTGGACTCTTTCCAATCTGAGGACTTGCGTAGCCGATCGCGACTCGGTCTACGCAATTTGGCCACTGATCATCAGGAGGCCAACGATTCCGAGTCCCTCTCCGCATTGGAAAAGGACTTGGACTATTTACTCCGAATCGGAAAGCCCGAAGCCACCGCACGTCGGGGAGCTGCGGGTTGTCTTGGTGACAACGGTCTGATGATCACCTCCACTCCAGAGGGTCGTTTCGTGCATTGGAAGGGCATGAAACTCTCTGACCTACTCGAGGATGCAGACCGACTTGTGGCACACCTTAAGCCCTTGCCTTTTCTGGAGGGCAGGCCATTAGCCACCGTGGCAGAGGAGTCGACCGAGCTAGTCGAAGCGAGCTCTGATGAGCTCATATCCCGCCAGGTGCTGATGGCGGAGGAGGGTGAGGATGATGGCAATTTACCCATCGTCGAACTTGATGTGATATCCGAAGATGAGGCCACAGCCAATGCCGGCGACGAAAACGACGTCGATCGTGAGGCACGGAGGGCCAGGAACAGAGCTCGCGTAGTCCGGCGAAGGAGGGTCAACGAGCGCATGCGATCTATGCATCGCGAGTTAGACGCCGAATTCGCTGCCGTAAGCGAGCGAGGCTTCAGAACTCCGGTGCCCAACATCGCCAGGGTAACAGCTATACTCGAGCGCAGTAACGATCCAAACCTGCGTCAAACACTTCGCTACGCGCAGAGGGCTTGGATTCAGCTCGACCAACAAAACCCGGCGTCCACCATCAGAGAAGAACACGTGGGCGAAAGCCGCAGCCAGGCTCACAGTCGAACGGCAGGCGGCCATCCTCGACCTCATCGCAGCAACAACAACGACAACGCTCGTGGAGTCAGACCACTGGCGGGAGGCAGCAGCCACCTCCAGGGGGCAACCCGCGACAGGCCAATTATCGGAATCCTCCAAAAGACCTGCGCCAGCGAATCAATGAAGGGCGCGATGTGCGATCCATAATCGATTCCAGGCGTAGAGAGCGTGAAGTGGCCGAGACAGAGGGTACCGACTGCAGCGACCGTTTTTCAGCGTTCACCGCACGGTTCAGCAGTTACAAGTACCCTGAGGGCTTCAATCCGATTGGGATCACCAAGTATAATGGTAAGCAAGCTCATCAGCAATGGCTACGTTGTTACTCCACCGCCATTGAAGTCGCAGGGGGCTCCAACATCACCAAGGTCGTCTACTTCCCGATGGCTTTGGACCCTGCGCCGCTTACGTGGTTGGAGAGCCTCAGCAACAACTCGATCGACTCCTGGGAGCGGCTTAAGAAAGTCTTCATCGACAACTTCCAGGGGGCGATCACCCGTGCAGGTACTCGTCACGATCTTGCTCAATGTAAACAGGAACGTAACGAGCTCCTACGGTCATATACACGCCGTTTTTTCAACGTGCGCGCCACCATTGCGAATATCTCGGAGGAAGACATCATCGACTGCTTCTACAACGGCATCACCAACCCAGGCATCTACAGAGACTTGGGCGGAACAGACCGAAAACTGTTGTAAGGCTTCGTGACATGATGCATGATTGGTCCGAGCAGGAGGAAAAGATGCGGGAGCGGTTCCCGAGGCGCAATGACAGCAACCTGAGGCACACAAACGACAGTCGTACCGACAAGATCCAGCGAGACTACTTGGATCCATCCCGAAAGCGCAAGCCAGACGACCTCGTCGCGGCTGTGGATTGTCCTTCGCGAGGTAGGAAGACTACGACGCAGGAGGAGTTCGAAAAGCTCCTGCAGAAGAAATGCCCATGCCATCCAGGTGCCAATCATGCGGCAATTGATTGCTACCACCTCCGGAGGACATTCAACAATCCCGGTGGTGGCAAAAAGAACAATCCAGCGGACAAAGAACCCGAAGAGGATGACCAAGGGGACAAATCGCACAACGCGAAGTTCCAGGATGCCTCGAAAACCGTCAACGTCATCTTCGGGGGAGATGAGGACTTCAGTTCTAGGCGGGAACAGAAACTGCTCCTCCAAGAGATCATGTCTGTCGAGCTGGCGGTACCACGACCACTCCGTTGGTCGGAGGTCCCCATCTCGTTCTCACGCGACGATCCGTGGACAAGCTTCTCGGAGCCCGGCAAGTTCCCCCTGGTCCTGGACCCGGTGGTGGCAGAAGTCAGGCTCACCAGAGTACTTATCGACGGCGGAAGTGGTCTAAACCTCATCTTCGCCAGCACTTTGAGAAAGATTTGCCTGGACTTTACGGACATGCTTGTTCCAAGTAAGTCTCCTTTCTACGGCATTGTCCCAGGTAATGTGGCGCATCCACTTGGCACGGTGGTTCTTCCGGTCACCTTAGGCACGAGGGAGAACTACCGCACCGAGTTCATCAAATTCGAAGTTGCCAAATTCATGCAATACTGGGCAGACCGGCACTGGCCAAATTCATGGCAGTGCCGCATTATGTTTTTTTGCTTCTCAAGATGCCAGGACGAAGTGGGGTACTCACTCTCCGAGGCGACTTGAAGTCGTATGACTGCAACTAGGAAGCGATCCAGTATGCTTCGACTGCACGTGTGCTAGATGCTTCAGGAGAAGTACTCGCGGCCGCGCAACAACTCTCCCAGGCCGGGCTGGAAATCTCTACGAGAAAGGCCAGCAAGTCGAGCATCCAGTCGACCGGCGACGTGGCCCTCAAGACGATCCAACTCCACGAGGGTGACTCATCCAAGACCGCCGTTATCGGTGCAGGCTTAGATGAGAAATAGGAATTCGCGCTCGTCAGTTTACTTCGGGCTAACCAAGACATATTCGCGTGGAAACCTGTGGATATTCCAGGGGTGCCCAGGGAACTGATCGAGCATAGTCTAAATGTAAATGCACAGGCTGTGACCAAAAAGCAATGCCTTCGAAGGTTTGCTCACGACAAACGTGAGGCAATCAAACGGGAAATAGCTAAACTCCTCGCGTGTGGCTTCATTAAAGAAGTAATCCATCCAGAGTGGGTAGCTAACCCCGTCCTTGTATGAAAAAAGAATAATTAATGGAGAATGTGTGTTGACTACACCGATCTCAACAAGCATTGCCCAAAGGATCACTTCGGGTTACCACGCATTGATCAAGTTGTCGACTCGACGGCGGGTTGTGTACTCCTCTGCTTCCTTGATTGCTATTCGAGGTATCATCAGATTGCGCTCAAGGAGGAAGATCAAATAAAAACCACGTTTGTTGGTACATACGGACAGGGGTACCTCCTGCTAGAGTGTCCAGACCCTTAGCGACTCGCTATCCGTAATCTCCTCCTCGTCCTCTGGGTGACATGGCATTCGGCCCGGGCCTGACAGCTAGGATCATGGTCTTCGGACCGCCCCCATGCTCTTATAGGTCCGGGGCCTCCACGTGCCCATGAAGACAGGGATGCTCTCGGGTGGCCCCCACGGACCCGGACTCCCCAGGTAGGTCCGGGGCCGCCACGTGTGGGGGCCAGATGTCCACGGGCCTGGCCGCTCCGACCGGCCTCGGGGGCCCGGACCCCTTCCCCCCGGGAAGGGGTTCGGTGCCGCCACGTGCCGTCTCCGAGGTAGGAGCGGGGCTGGCCCTGCCACGTGACCATGGCAGAAGGTCCTTCGCGGGACTCCAGCCCAACTACCGCATTAAATGCGGGTAGGTGGGCTGGGTGCGACCAAGTTAAAAGTATGGCCTGCCACTGACACACGGGGCAGGTGAGCTGATACCACGGTAAGCTCGCCTGTTTCCAAGGCGGCGCGTCATATCACCGTATACTGTGCGCAAGCGGCGTACAGTCCCATCACGGCGCCACAGTGCGTGGGTGATGATGGCCTGCAACAAGAGAGTCGAGGCATGTGCTACCACAGTGCGCGCGGAGGCAACGGCGCGGCGGGTCAGCGCTGCTCCCTCGCCTGACAGGTTTTGACCCAACAGTGGCAGCACGGCTTCACTGTTGGTTACACTGACAGCGGTCACTGTGCCCGCAAGGCGGCACACGGCCATATCAAGGCTGTGGATACGCACATCAACTTCCCAACCGTGAAGACTACAGTGAGGAGCTGGAGATGAAGATCTCCATATCTCTCATAGAATAGGCTCCTATTGGCCGGGCCCACCTGTCGGGGCCCCGCTCGGTGTAAACACCTCCCTAGGACTATAAAAGGGAATGTGCACCCGTTAGAACACAAGGTCCAACCTTACATCTCAAGCTAGGTCACATCCAGGCTTACACAAACAATACAACTCCCAAGTGGACGTAGGGTATTACACTCCGGCGGCCCGAACCACTCTAAAACCCTTGTGTCTTTCCTGTGTTCATCCGCAATCGATCAAGCGCTCCTAAGTCTCCTTCAAACCCATCCTTAACTAGGATTAGGTGGGTGCATTCCGCCACCCGGCTGGAGATTTCCTCCGACATTTGGTTCGCCAGGTAGGGGGCTAGGTTTGGTTTGCGCTCGATCGAAGCTCAAGACCGCAATGGCGCAGGAAAATGGTCACCACGACCTCCTGATGGGTGAGGATATGGCGTCCTCCATGCCACGGGCCTCGCGCCGCCCCCCATCCAGGGCAGCAGCGCGTGCTGCTTCGCAGCGTCCTATGGAGCGGGCTTCAGTGGCCCAATCGGTGCCTGCACCGAATGGGCCGCTCGTGGCAACCAGGGAGTTGCTTCGCAACCCTCCTGGCGAGGCAGCCTCGCCTGACGCCCAGAGGCAATGGCGCGATGACGTCGACCGCCTCCTCAACCTGGCGCAAGTTTCCCCAGGCTCAGCGGGGGGGGGGGGGGGGGTTCTGTGTCCAGGCAACGCCGTCGTCAGGGCGGCGCATCCGGTTCTGTGCGCTCACCATCAGTAAGGAGTGCACGGACCGAGGACCTCCGGGCGGAGCTCAACCGCAGGCATGCGGGAGAGGACGCCCGGGTCTCCATCGAGCGGGCGCGCAACCGACGACTCAACATTGAGGGTCGGGATCTTGCGCCCGAGCTCGATGCGGCCGTGGCCAGGCCGCAAGGACTCGCTCAAGCACCGGTGTCGGGCGTGGGCTGCACAGCGCTTGCAGACCACCTTCATGCGGTCGCCTGGCCGTCCAAGTTTCGGCCCCACCTGCTGGAAAAGTATGAAGGGTCCACCAACCCGTCAGAATTCCTGCAGGTCTACATCACCTCCATCACGGCGGCTAGAGGTAACGAAGCCGTTATGGCAAGTTACTTTCATGTAGCCTTGACCGGGCCAGCCCAGACTTGGCTCATGAACCTCACTCTAGGGACCATCCAGTCCTAGGGTGAGCTCTGCGCACAGTTCACGGAGAACTTCGCCAGTGCGTACCAGCAGCATGGTGTGGAGGCCCACCTCCACGCCGTGAGGCAACAACCCGGAGAAACCCTCCGGACCTTCATCTTTGGCTTCACCAAGGTGCGTGGAACCATTCCACGTATCTCCGACGCGTCTATCATCACGGCTTTCCGCCAGGGGGTCCGTGACGAGAAGATGCTGGAGAAGCTGGCGACTCATCAGGTGGAAACCGTCACCACCTTGTTCACTTTGGCAGACAAATGTGCCAGGGATGTAGAGGGACGTGCATGGCACTCTGCAACCCAGGCAGGACCCGCTCAGGCGAGCGGGCCTAGTGTCGCTACCCCTGGTAGCGGCAAGAAAAAGAACAAGAAGAACCGTGGCTTTGACAAGGCACGGATCAGGGGTCCGGCCGTTGCTGCTGCGACGATCGGGGGCCAAAACTCCCGAGGCAAGCGCCCACGACAACAGCGCACCGACCCCGGGTCATGCCCTGTTCATCCTGGGGCTCGCCATAGCGCCACCGAATGCCGCGAGATCCAGAAGCTCGCGGAGCGCCTTAGCAAGAGGCGCGACCAAGCCTCAAGGGAAGGCTCCTCCCCTCCACGGCGGTCCGGTAAGGAGAAAGCCACCGATGCCGATGCGGCCGCGACGGAAAGGGAGTTGGGGTATCAAACCCCCAACAAAGACCTCAAGGGTCTCTTCCACCAGTCCGACTCTAAGTCCGGCGGGGACGAGCGCTGCAAGAAGCTGTACGTCATGTACGGCGGCAGTTCGGAGCTCGTCTCCTGCCGAGACGTCAAGACCCTTCGTCGAGAGGTCCTGTCGGTGAAGCCGGGGACGCCGAAGGCGGCGCACCACCAGCGGTGGAAGAACATCACCATCTCCTTCGGGCCATCCGACTGCCCGGAGAACATGGCGAACGCAGGTGTGTTGCCGCTGGTCATGGTGCCCACCATCGCCAACGTCCGCCTCCACCACGTGCTGATCGATGGAGGTGCAGGCCTCAGCGTCATCAGCTATGCAGCGTTCAAGCACCTGCAGATCCCGGAGTCCAGGCTAACTCCTTCGCGCCCATTCTCCGGAGTGGGCCCGGATCTAGTGTACCCGGTAGGGACCATCTCCCTACCGGTTACATTCGGGACAGAGGACAACTTCCGCACCGAGAACGTGCAGTTCGAGGTTGCGGAGGTTAACCTCCCCTTCAACGCCATCATCGGTAGACCGGCCCTGTACCGGTTCATGGCCGTGGCCCATTATGGATACCTGGTCCTGAAGATGCCTTCTCCAGCAGGCGTCCTCACCGTCCAGAGCGACCGGGCCGCTGCCGTCATGGCGGTTGAAAAGCTATACGCGCTGGCAACAGGACTTGCCCCCGCAGCCGGTGCCGAGGGATCCGACCCCTCATCCTCACGTGCCAAGGCCCTGGCCAAGGCGTCCAAGGTCCGTCCGTCTGGCACGGACGATGTACCCGTGAAGACCGTCCAGGTCGGGCTGGAAGCCTCCCAGACCACCCACATCGGTGGGAATCTGGGGGAGAAATAGAAAAGCGCGCTCATCGCCTTGCTTCGGGAAAATATCGATGTGTTCGCCTGGGAACCGTCGCAGATGCCCGGGATCCCTAGGGAGGTGATTGAGCACCATCTGAAGATCCGCCCCGACGCCAGGCCGGTCCGCCAGAAGCCACGCAAGCAGTCCATCGAGCGGCAAAACTTTATCCGTGAAGAGGTCCGCAAGCTGCTGCGGGCTGGCTTCATCGAATAGGTCTACCACGCGGTGTGGTTGGCCAATCCGGTTATTGTCCCCAACGCTAACGGAAGTTTCGGATGTGCATCGACTACACCAACCTTAATAAGGCATGTCCAAAAGACCCTTATCCACTTCCACGAATAGATCAGATTGTAGACTCCACCTCCGAGTGTGTTTTGCTGTCTTTCATAGATACCTATTCTGGTTTCCATCAAATCAAAATGGCTAGAGATGATAGGAAGCATACTGCTTTTGTAACAGTGGACGGTCTTTATTGTTATATAGTGATGCCTTATGGATTGCTTAATGCTCTACCCACCTTTGCTCGTGCAATGAACATCACACTAGGTGATTTGGTTAGAGATATAGTTGAGGTGTATGTCGATGACATCGTTGTCAAGACTAGAGAATCAGATTCCCTCCTAGAAAATTTAGCTCGAGTCTTCGACAAGTTGCGCGCAACCCCCACCAAGCTTAACCCCGAGAAATGCGTCTTCGGCGTATCGGCAGGAAAGCTCCTTGGCTTCCTGGTCTCCCACCGGGGGATCGAAGCCAACCCGGACAAGATCCGGGCAATCGAGGCAATGAGACCCCCTGCACGCCTCAAGGACGTACGGAGGTTGACGGGGTCCCTTGCAGCCCTCAGCCGCTTCATTTCGAGGCTGGCAGAGAGGGCGCTACCCTTCTTCAAACTGATGCGGGGTCCGGTCCATTCGCATGGACTGAGGAAGTAGAACAAGCCTTCCAGAAGATGAAGCAGTACCTCACTTCCTTGCCGGTCCTGGTTGCACCGGACCCAGGTGAGATACTGTTTGTTTATCTTGCAGCAATGACTGAGGTAATCAGCATGGTGCTGGTTGCTGAGAGGTCCGAGCAGCTCCGACAGGGGGGCCCTGCGGGTTCCCTCGCTGAGGAAGGAGGTCCCGCCTCCACCAGTGTGTCAACCGGACCAGCTTCGGGGGGTCCGGTCGGGTCCCGACCCAAGGAAACTCCAAGCGACTTGGGGGCCAGTGAGTCCCCAGTGCAAGATGAAGGACCAGGTCCGACAGGCAAAGTCAAGACCGTCCAGAAGCCGGTCTATTACGTCAGTGAGGTCCTTCATGAGGCAAAGGCCAGGTACCCTGAGACGCATAAGCTCCTTTATGCTATCCTTGTTGCGTCCAGGAAACTCCGTCACTATTTCCAGGCTCACAAGATTGTGGTAGTGACCTCCTACCCATTGAGGGCCATCCTCCAGAATTCCAACGCCACGGGCAACATCGCCAAGTGGGCAGCTGAGCTTGCAGGATTTCAACTTGACTTCCAGCCGCGCCACGCCATCAAGAGCCAAGTCCTTGCGGACTTTGTTGCGGAATGGACTCCAACCCCAAGTACGTCGGGGGGTCCGGACCACGGGTCGGACCCCTCACCCCAAGTTAGGGCTCCGGTGTTCACCGGACCCCATTGGACGCTCTTCTTCGACAGGTCCGCCCGCAGCAAGAAGGCAGGGGCCAGCGTGATCCTCATCGATCCACATGGCGAGCAGTTGAAGTACATGGTGCACCTCGACTTTGAGGCCACTAACAACATGGCGGAGTATGAGGCCTTGATCTTTGGACTCACGGCGGCTCTGTCCCTAGGGGTACGAGAGCTCCTGGTTAAAGGAGACTCCCAACTCGTCATCAGGCAGGTCCGGGGGGAGTGTTGCTGCAACAATCCCCAGCTCGCAGCCTACCTTATTCATGTGAGGAGGCTGGGGAAGGACTTCGAGGTGCTGGAACTGCAACATGTTCCATGCGAAGGTAACTCAGTAGCTGATGCACTCTCCGCGAGCGCATCGACTCAGGCACCCGTGCCCGAGGGCGCCTTCCAAAGGCGTCTGTTGAAGCCTTCCATCCAGTCTACCGAACTGGGCGAAGGGGGCCGGACTAGTACCTCGAAGCTAGCAGTCCCGGCGGCGCTCCATCCATGGAGCCCGCCAAGGGTTGTGTGTCCCCTCGAGGGTCTCGAAGACCTCAGAGAGCCACGCCCAATTTCTCAGAAAGGTCCCGATGCATGCATCTCTAAGGTCCGGGACTACCTGAAAGATAATTTCCTTCCTGAAGATCAAGCATCTGCTGGCCGCATAGTCCGATGGCTAAGCGTTACACGGTGGTAGAAGGGGATCTCTACCGCCGTGGTGCCAACGGCATCCTCATGCGGTGCATCACCCAGGAAGAGGGCCGCGACTTGCTCGCGGAGATCCATGGAGCCGAGGGCGGAAGTCATTCTTCATCCCGCACGCTGGTCGGTAAGGCCTTCCGGCATGGTTTTTATTGGCCGACAGCGCTCCAGGATGCAGCTGAGTTGGTAAGGTCCTGCAAGGCACGCCAGTTCCATGCAAAGCAGATACACACTCTGGCTCAGGCACTACAGATGATTCCTCCCTCTTGGCCCTTTGCTGTATGGGGGTTGGATATCCTGTGACCTTTTCCTAGGGCCGTTGGCGGGTACCGGTACCTCTACGTCGCCATTGACAAATTCACCAAATGGCCAGAAGCAACCCCAGTGGTCAACATCACCAAAGCGTCAGCAACTGCCTTCCTCAAGCCAATCGTGTGCCGGTTCGGGGTCCCGAAACGGGTCATCACCGACAATGGGACTCAGTTCACGAGCCAATACTTTCAAGAGTACTATGAAGACATTGGCATCCAGCTCTGTTTCGCCTTAGTGGCGCATCCCAGGAGCAATGGCCAAGTTGAGCGGGCTAATGCTAAGATCCTCAGAGGGCTCAAGATCCGAACCTACTACGATCTTGAGAAACATGGCGCAAAATGGGCTGACCATCTTCCGAGCGTGCTATGGGGGAACCGGACCACACCCAGCCGGGCAATTGGAGAAACCCCTTTCTTCCTGGTCTACAGGGCCGAAGCGTGCCTTCCCCCGAAGATCACCATGGGCTATTTACGAGTCCAACCTTTTGATGAGGACTTGCAGGAACAGCAGCGTCGCCAAGACGTGGACCTCGTCAATGAGCGAAGATGGTGAGCAGCAGTACGAAACGCACGGTACAACCAAGCGCTCCGGCGCTATCACCAACGGTTCGTGCGTAGTAGGGAGCTCCGGGTCAGGGACCTAGTCCTAAGGCGAATCCTGAACCGAGAAGGCCTGCACAAACTCTCCCTCAGCTGGGAGGGGCCCTTCAAGGTGACAAAGGTGTACCGACCTGGATCTGTTCGTTTGGCTACGGAGGAAGGCATGCAGCTACCTAATCCATGGAACATGGAGCACCTCCGTAAGTTCTATCCCTAGGGCCTAGTTGAGGGGAAAATTTTCCATTGTAATTGGCAGCATTACTGTGCGGAGCAGGGCGGTGGAGGTCCGCCCTCGTAAACCCGGCCCCTAGCGTACATCGCACAATTCTTCTGTACCAATTCATTTAGGAAAGATTTGTTCTCAGTGTATCCTTGAGGTTTATGCGATTCTAATTTGTCTTTGCTACACTAACCCCCTATGTGGTCTTTCACGTCTGTGACATGCCCGAGGACTTTCTTGAGTTGCTACGCTGTGTCTCTGTCCCAGGACCTCTGTTTCACAAGGAGAAAAGGAACCAGACACTTGAGAATTGGCATCAGGGAGACGTGCTCGTTCTTTGCTGGGGTCCAGGGTTGTGTAGCCGCTTAGCCTGGTTCCGTACCCTAAGCCTACATGCCCTGCCCCCCTAGGGCGAGTATCGTTGTACCTCGAACCACGGACCCGGGGGCCGGGACCCCTTTAATCCCTGAACCTAGGCCCTGGTGCTCTAACTCGCTATGCAACTCAGAAGATCCTCGCTTGTGAGTCCGGGACCTCGTGGGGACGTCTACTAAGCGTCGATCCTAAGTCGTATGCAGGACCTCGGTTTTATGGCATCTAGTCCCGACCTATCGCGACTACCTCCCAGGGGGCCAAGGGACCTCGGTACGCTTGAGAACACGTCACAGGATCGACAGTTGGAAAAACACCTAAGTTTTTTTCGCTTTTTCCACAACAAATGGACGCAAGAAACTCTTAGATGCATTACTGATAATGTGCTCAAAGTTATGTTACATCACAAAGTTATATTACAAAAAACAGCAGAAAAGATACTACTTCTATTGAACTGGTGGTCCGGAAGAGGCTTCTCCCTTTGTAGGTCCGGGACGGCGCCGAACACGGGTCGCCACCATGTCTGCTACTTCCTGCACGCTCTCCTGTGCAGCGGCCGCCGTCGCCGGGACCGGACCAACCAAAATTGGAGTCAGTGGGCAGGAGAGGTCGTGGCTCCGAAGGCAGGTAAGGATGTACTCCGCCATCCCTCGGGCGATCGCCCGTCCCTTTGTCTCCAGGAGGTCGAAGATGGCGGCCTCCATGTGTCGAAGTTGCTCGGCGGTGAAATCCAGCGCCGGGAGGACAGCTCCAAGTGAGGGTGGGGTCTCCATGACCTGGATGGGACTTAGCCCAAGTGCATCCAGGGTGGGGTTCACTTCACCGACCCACCTCACGATTCGGTCAATGCTGGCGCTCTGCTCCGCCAAGAACTCCTCCACCTTGGCCTCCTTCTTCTGGAGGGCCACCTCGCGCTCCTGGAGCCTCTGGGTCCTGGCTGCCAGTTCCTCCTCCACGGCCGCCTCCCGCTCCTGGAGCTCCTGGAGCCGGGCCACCTCCTCTTCTTCCCGGGCGGCAACCTTGGCCTCTCTCTCCGCCACGGCTGCCTCCTATTCCGCAAGGGCAGTTTCCTGCTCCTTGGTCACCTCCACCACCACCTTGGCTTGGTTTGCCAGCTCCAGGGCGATCTTCTCCCTATCCGCCGCCGCGTTCACCCACATCTCTGCCAAGAGCTCCCGCTCGGTGGCATGCTTCTCCCGCCGTGCGGCCGCTCTCTCCCGTTGGGCAGCTACCGCCTCTCGGTCGAGAGCCTTCTGCAGGTGCTCCTGCAGGAGTTCGCGCTCCAGCACGAGCTCGGCGCGCTCCCCGGCGTAGCGGGCAGAGACGGTCTTGATGCGGTCCCCCAGGCGGTGCTCCCAGTCGGAGAGCTGGAGGCGCTCCGCGTCCAGCCTCTCCCACTCCCGGCGGATGCCTGCCTCCAGCTCCTCCTGTACTTGCTGGCTCTTGGCAAAGAGGCGGGGGAGGGGGATCTCCGCTGGGCTCGGGAGAAGGCGCCTCCCCAGCACCACCTCCGGCTCCTGCTCCTGCGCGGGTGGGGTGGTGGTACTGGCGACCTCTGCGGCCTCCGGCGCCGCTGCCTCCGGCACCTCTGCAGCCTCCGGCGCTGCCGCCTCTGTCGTTGTTGCAGCCTCCTCTGCTACTGGCTCAGCTCGAGGGGACTCCGCCACGGCGTCCGGCGCCGCTGCAGCTGCTGGCGCCTCGGTCGTCGCAGCAGCTCCGGTGGCCACGCCCTGGGGGGCGGCTTCGGGCCTTGGAGGTGTGGTGGCCTCTGGCTCCGGACCTCTGGGTCCGGTAGCTACTGGTGCTGGCGCGGGCGGAGACCCTCCTGGAGTTGTCGCCGGCTCCCCAGCAGGGGAAGATGAAGGTACTGGCTGGGGGCTGGACCCTCCAGCTGGAGCGTCGCCGGCAGACGCGTTGGATGCGGGCCTGTCATACGCCAACGGGGTTAGGGCCCGGAAGACAAATGGAGAAATAAAAAATTCCAAGGAAGACCACTTACACGAAACCGTACCACTCCCAACCGCCCCGGGCGATTGGGGGGACCTTTGTTCCCGCCGAGGATCCCACGGACCTTTGGTGGCGGTCCCCGGCCGCTGGCATTGTTGGCGGCGGGGGCGGGGTTTGTGGCCTCGGCTCCGGCGGTGGTGGTGGTGTCACTGGGCGCTGCGACATCGGTGGCGGCGGAGGAATCTGCTGCTCCGGAGAAAGATGCCGCGCTTCCTCCGATCTCCTCTCTGGCTGCTGGCGCTGCGGTGGAGGTGGTGGAGCCCTGCTCGGCCTCTCCGCCTCCGCTGTCTTCTGGCGTTTGGGGGCCGGCTCCCCGACGAAGGAGCCGTCGCCGTGCTGGAGCCTCCAGGACTTGGACCCCTCTGCTTGGCTACTCCGCGCGGGGGCTGCCCCCTGCGCCTTGTCGTCCCTCCGGGTCGGGGCGGCACCCACTTGTCCTTGTGGCGGTGCTCCGGCACCGGCACCTTATCTTTCCCCTTCCCGGCGGGGGTCGGACCTCCGGGACTTGACCTCCCGGGACCTTGGCTGGTGCGCTGCTGGCGGTTAGGGGAGGCGCCGAGGATGTGAATTCCGCGATTAGGGTCGCCTCCCAGCTGCCGGACCGCCAGGCCACCCTCGTCGAGGGTTAGCATTGACGCCAGGACTGACGACCGCAACGCCTGGTCCTCGCACAGGGCCTTGACCTCGCTCGGGGGGACCAGGGACTCCGGGCTGAACGCGTCGCCGGTCATTCCCCGGATCGCGACCTCCAGCTCCGCCCTGGTGAAGACGGTGCCAGGCCCGCGCGCGATCCTGTAGCAGTCATTTGACCCCGTGTACATGTAGGCCATCCTGGTCCGCTGCTGCAGGGGAGCGATTCGCCGCATCAGGAAATCACCCAGCACCATCAGGGACGTCAGGACGCTCTTGGAGAGATTCTTGACCCGATCAAGCACCGGGCAGAGCTCCTCCGACATCGACGGCTTGGCCGTCCAGGTGCTTCGGTCACTCTGAGGCCCCTCTGTTGGCAGCTCCAGAAGGTCGTGGGGGTCGGCCTTAGCAATGACCCAGCCTTCACGCCAATCTTCCCACTTGGAGCTGGAGAAGGCGCTGATGTAGAAGTTCGCCATCCCGTGCCGGAGCTGGAAGTAGTAGGCACCGACCTCGAGCTTGCTCCTCCCTGTGCCGACCAAGGCATAAAAATGCCTAAAGATGGCGGTGCAGGGGCGGACCCCCACGAACATCTCCATAAAGTGGGTGAACACCTCCACGAGGAGGACGGAGTGGGGGTGAGGTGGTGAAGCTGGAGGCCGAACTCCTCCAGGAGCAGGAGGAAGAAGGAGGAGAACGGAGGCACCAACCTGCACATGGCGTACGAGTTGAAGAGGACGAACTCCCCCGCGGCAAGGTCGCGGAGGGGGATTTTGCCGGCCCTAATTTTACTAGCGTGCTCCGGCGCGGTCCATCCCAGAAGGCGGCGCACCAGGTCCAGCTGGGTCTGGCTCTGGAAGCGGCGTGGAAAAGTGAGCGAAGACATGGTGATGGGCGCTGTGCTTGCGGGGGATGGAACGTAAGGGAACATGAAGAAGAAGGAATGCCGAGCGCAAGAAAGCTGATTGCAAGGTGTGTGCAAAGACGAAGGGGCGCTGCGGCGTCTGTTGATGGCAAGAGCGAAAAGGTAGCCATTCCCTTCGGCGCCTACCTTTTATGCAAAGGCTGTTCGGCTTCTCGAGCTCCGCGGCGACCGAGGAGAAGCCGAAGGGTCGCCTGCACCAGGCCCCCTCCTCTCACGCTCAATGACTGGTGGGCCCGGGCCCGCCAGTCAAAGGAGTGGCCGCTGGAGGCAGCGGGGAAAGGCGGAATCCGAACCGCCCGAGCCGCGAGACGGGCTCGAATAAGACAAGAATCTGAACCGTCTGACGCGCACGGCGCGGGCGGAGGACGGGCCCCTCGGGGATCCCGATAAGGGGGAAAATACATTCATGCCCTTTCCCGACGGGAGCAAGCTGTCCACCCGGCGCAACGCTGGGACATGGCCCCAACTGCGGGTTCGTTCCTCACCCGAGGTGGGCCCGGGGGCCTCTGTCGGTACATACGGACAGGGGTACCTCCTGCTAGGATGTCCAGACCCTTAGCGACTCGCTATCTGTAATCTCCTCCTCATCCTCTGGGTGACGTGGCATTCGGCCCGGGCCTGACAGCTGGGATCATGGTCTTCGAATCGCCCCCATGCTCTTATAGGTCCGGGGCCTCCACGTGCCCATGAAGACAGGGATGCTCTCGGGTGGCCCCCACGGACCCGGACTCCCCAGGGAGGTCCAGAGCCGCCACGTGTGGGGGCCAGACCTCCACGGGCCCGGCCGCTCCGACCGGCCTCGGGGGCCCGGACCCCCCTCCCCCCGGGAAGGGGTCCGGTGCCGCCACGTGCTGCCTCCAAAGTAGGAGCGGGGCTGGCCCTGCCACGTGCCCATGGCAGAAGGTCCTTCGCGGGACTCCAGGCCAACTACCGCATTAAATGCGGGTAGGTGGGCTAGGTGCGCCCAAGTCAAAAGTATGGCCTGCCACTGACACACGGGGTAGGTGAGCTGACGCCACAGTAAGCCACCTGTTTCCAAGGCGACGCGTCGTATCACCGTATACTGACGGCGTACAGTGCCAACACGGCGCCGCGCGCGTGGGTGATGATGGCCTGCAATAGGAGAGTCGAGGCGTGCGCTACCACAGTGCGCGTGGAGGCAACGGCGCGGCGGGTCAGCGCTGCTCCCTCGCCTGACAGGTTCTGACCCAACAGTGGCAGCACGGCTTCACTGTTGGTTAACACTGACAGCGGTCACTGTGCCCGCAAGGCGGCACACGGCCATATCAAGGCTGTGGATACGCACATCAACTTCCCAACCAGGAAGACTACAATGAAGAGCTGGAGATGAAGATCTCCATATCTCTCATAGAATAGGCTCCTATTGGCCGGGCCCACCTGTCGGGGCCCCGCTCGGTGTAAACACCTCCCTTGGACTATAAAAGGGAACGTGCACCCGTTAGAACACAAGGTCCATCCTTACATCTCAAGCTAGGTCACATCCAGGCTTACACAAAAAATACAACTCCCAAGTGGACGTAGGATATTACGCTCCGACGGCCCGAACCACTCTAAAACCCTTGTGTCTTTCCTGTGTTCATCCGTAATCGATCAAGCGCTCCTAAGTCTCCTCCAAACCCATCCTTAACTAGGATTAGGCGGGTGCATTCCGCCACCCGGCTGGAGATTTCCTCCGACAGTGTTCATCACCCCGTTCGGAACATACGCTTACAAAACTATGTCTTTCGGGTTGAAAAACGCAGGAGCAACCTATCAACGCGCGATTCAGATATGCTTTGCTGATCAGCTGCATCGGAACGTTGAGGCCTACGTGGATGACGTGGTCATCAAGACCAGGAATCCTGATGACCTGATTACAGACTTGGAAGAGATGTTCAGCAGCTTACGCAGGTTTCGGTTGAAGCTCAACCCAACTAAATGCGTTTTCGGAGTGCCATCAGGGAAATTGCTCGGGTTCATCGTCAGCAACCGAGGAATTGAAGCCAATCCTGTGAAGATTACGGCCGTCACTGACATGGGGCTCCGGGCACAATCAAGGATGTGCAGAAGCTAACAGGATGTATGTCAGCCTTGAACAGGTTCATCTCCCGACTTGGGGAGAGAGGACTACCCTTCTTCAAACTCCTGAAACGCCAGGACAAGTTCCACTGGACGGAGGAGGCCGAGCGGGCCCTGCAAGATCTGAAACAACACCTTCAGTCACCTCCGGTCCTTACAGCACCACTATCGGGAGAAGATCTACTACTCTACATTGCGGCGACAACTCGTGTTGACAGCAGTGCCATTGTAGTCGAGCGCAGCAAGGAGGGCCATGCGTTTGGAGTGCAGAGGCTCGTGTACTTCATTAGCGAGATACTCTCCGAATCTAAGGTACGATACCCGGCAGTTCAAAAACTTTTATATGCAATACTGATCACATCAAGGAAGATGCGCCATTACTTCGACGAGTACAAGATTACTGTGATTACGGATTTTCCATTGGCGGATATTCTGCACAATCAGGATGCCACGGGGCGTATATCAAAGTGGGCAGTGGAACTGGGGGCTTTGTCAATCGACTTCAAGCCACGCATTGCAATCAAGTCTCAAGCTCTAGTCGATTTTGTGGCCGAGTGGCGAGAGAACCAAATTCCAACTCCAGTTGACAAGCCAGAGCACTGGACCATATATTTCGATGGGTCCCTTAAAGCTCGATGAAGATGGTGCTGGGGTCCTATTTATTTCTCCGAGAGACGAGCAACTGAAGTATGTTCTCCAGATCTTTTCGGAGGTATCTAATAATGAAGCCGAGTATGAAGCCTTGGTTCACGGGCTACGTTTGGCGATATCACTAGGCATCAAGCGACTACTTGTATACGGCAACTCACTTCTGGTCGTTCAGCAAGTCAACGAAGAGTGGGACTGCAACAAGGAGACAATGGACGCCTATGTACAAGAAGTTCGCAAGCTGGAAAATAAGTTTTCCAGCCTGGAGGTTCATCATGTGATACGGATGTGATACGGGAACGTAATGTTGGCGTGGACATATTATCCAAGCTGGGATCCACCGTGCACAAGTTCCAGCGGGAGTTTTCGTTCAGGAGCTGAAACAGCCATTCATCAAGTCCTTGCCTCAGGTAACCACCGATGCTGGCCTTCAACAGCCTGATCGGGAGGTTATAATGCTTGGAGAGGTCTGGAGAGAGACTTATATCGACTTCATCCGGGACCAAAGACTACCAGCGGGGATGGACGCAAGAACCGCAGAGGCAGCTCGTGTCATGCGCAAAAGCAAAGGTTTCGTCCTAGTTGACAATAAACTCTGTCCTAGTTGGTACACACTAAGCCACCCCTAGTCCACGTTGTTGAAGCACTCACAAACAATATTGCTTTCCCGTCACCAATTCTCTTCTAGGACTTCCCTTGACTTGCCACGGAGGCTCGGCCACTAAGGCTCACACTAAGTCCTCGGTCACTTTGATGCTGCCTTCAGTACAGAGCTTCCCACGAAGGAGGGGTCTTCTCGCCCCCCGCACAAAGCTGTCGTCGCCGCTCCACACCAAGCTGGACGGTCGAAGACTTGCCAACGAGCCACGAAGACTCCAAGGGGCCGGCACACCGAGATTACAGCCGAGGTTCACTCAAGAACAAGCACAAGATATCTACACCTTGCTCTCTTAATTAGAGCTAGCCTAACACTATCACTCTTTGTGCTAAGTATTATGAGCACCCATACCAGGGACATTTCATGGTTGTGGCAATAAGCCAATGAGGGCATTCCTATGTGTTTGTGTAGCGTGAATGAGGTAGGCTACCAACTGTGTTAGCTCTAAAGGAGGGGAGAATCACTACTTCTCTGAAGGAGGGGAGAATCACTACTGCAGATTGATTTACACCGCCGGCCCTTAACCTATTTTCACCGCAAGTTTAGGCGCCTGTGGTGAAATATCGGCGGTGAAAATACCCACTTTTTACCGCCGGTTTTTGAACCAGCGGTGTAAAATAGGTTATCACCGCCGGCCCATAATAGAGACCGGCGGTGATAATGTGTATATCACCGGCGGTTCCTACTATGGGCCGGTAGTGATATGCACATTATCACCACCGGTCCATGTTACGAGCCAGCAATGATAATCATTTTCTGAGGTAATATTTTTTTCCAGCTCAATTTTCACAATAAAAGCACATTCCGCAAAACTTTAACTGCTCCAATTCATTCCAAGTTATTGTTTGCTCAACGGAGCACAAATGAATGAAGTGAAGTTTTGGCAGCATATAAGTGTTGTGAATCAATTAGCATCATACTGGTAAAACTAATTCACCAATGCACCACTTACAAGTGCACAGTTGTTACAAGCATCATACTTACAATTTCTTACATTTGAGGTAACTATACAAATTGAAAACCAGGTGCAATTAAATCAATAAGATATCCATAATCCATGATCGCCAAACAAACAATTCCAGCTCAGGATAGTAGTAAAATATCTGTAGAGCAGCATACCGTATAAGGATCTGAGTACAAGGTAATGCTTCCTATAACAAATAAGAGCTTACATGAATATCTGATATGATGCTTCACATCTTCAATGCACCGCCATTATGTTTCACTGTAAGAATCCTACATTTTCTGATAATCTTTGGCTAACTGTTCATACCAGATCACCAAATTGAAGCAAATCAAGCAAACTAAAAACTGAAGTTAAGGCACTGCAATTACATTATCCGAAATCCTTTGCATTTGGAGACCAACCATTTGCATTTTTTTAGACCAAAACCTTTATTCTTTACCACACGCATGCCCGCTTCCTTTTCAAATCCCACATATGTTTACACATGCATGAGACCAACGTTTCATTTGTCTAGTCTATCTTTCATTTGCCCCTAGGCATACAGAGCACAACATAGATGCATACCTGAGCTGGTGGTGGCGGCGGCGTGTTTAGTCGGGGAAGGTGGCCATTGGCGCGGGCCAAATTCAAGCCTCAAAATGAACCTGCTGCAACATTGAAATATCAGCGTCCCGGTTCATAAACACAGGTGCAAGTGGCAAGCATAAAGCTAGCTCAGAAGCTGAAAATTGTGATGAATGTTGGGCCAAGATATAAAACACAAAGTATGTCATCATACTACAATTAAGTTTCAGAGTAACGCCAACATAATTCAACATACCCCCGCTCCAGCAATTAAAGAATGATATCTAAGCAAACAAAGGAAATTATTACTGCAGAAATAATCAACCATCACATCATAAAGAGAACATACTGGAAAACCTAAACTTGGGTGTGTGCCATGTAGGCATGGTGGTCTCCTGCTAATCGTAGCATCACATGGCAGCTTTGAAGTCAAATGTTGTCCTGTTGTTCTCTAGCATACACCTACACAGACATTTCATTGAACACCATGGATGCATACCTGAACTGGTGGTGGCGGGCTGGTGGCGGCTGCTTGGCTGCTTGCTCAACAATCGGTGAAGGTGACCGACAGCGAGGGACTGTCGTGCGTCGTGCCATCGTCCTTCCTCCCACGGGCAAGCAAAACAGTTGTCGAGTGATCTTGGTGGCATCCTGGTAGCGGAGTGCTCTGCTACGGAGGCCATGGAGCTGGGCTGGAGGCAGCAGTGAGTGGATGGAGGTGGTGGCAGACGTCAACTACAGGCCAGTTCTGTTCCTGAACGGGGCGATGGAATAGCGCCGGCAGGCAGGAAGATGAGGCCCGCTATGGCGGCGGCGGTGGGATGGGGCGCCGGCGGGGCCGGGGTGTACCGGGAGCGCCTCAAGAGCAACGCGGCGAGCCTGGGCGCGGGCGGCGTCAAGCTCGGGGCACGGGCGGCCCGTTGGGGTAGGTGGCGAGCTGGACTCGGGGCAGGCGTTGGGGCAAGGCCGGCAGCCGCATAGAGAATGAGATCTGGTAAATTATTTTTCAATGACATCTGGTGGAGACGACGGGCTTTTAACGGAATGATTTTCAATGCCGGCCCAATCAATGACCCGGTGATGATAACCATTTCACCACCGATTCCAATTATGGGCCAGTGATGATGCCACTATTTCCGTTAATTAAAACATATTACATAAAATTGAGAGAATTAGCTCCATTAATCCCAAGTAGAATAAGGGCCTTTGAATAGAGACAAGTGGGTTTGGTATCTTCGAATAGATCTCCAATTGACGATAAGGGCCTCGTTTTGATCATGTTGCACACAAGAGATTCCTCATGCTCTTCGTGCAAAGGTACCTTATCCCATATCCTGGTAGTCGTTCCCTTCGTACTTGCTTCTATTTTCAACACTGACGATCTCTCTTTTCACCTGAAGTACCACGTGTTTTCTTTAGTTAGTTAGATCTTTTACATAGAAGACTTGGACTACATCTTTAACTCATACGAACGGTTTGTCTCTATACCTGATGTTTTGATGTTTGTGAGATCAACAACCGTCATATTGTACTTGTCCATGAAGACTTCTTGGGAAGTTTAATCCACTAGCACCGAAAAATGCTTAAACAAATTTTATGCCACACTATTACCCTCCATCTTTAGAAGAATTTTTGGATTCGAACCACACTTTGATAAAATCTACCAACCTTTACAATCAATTACTATTTGGCAACTTTAGTGAATACTTAGTTACAAAATGCTAGGACGTGGTGGAATTTCTATCAGACTATACACTAACTAACTGTATCTACTTAATCAATTAGCTAAGTGAAATAAATGAGTATCACAAATTCTATCATCAAAAGTACGTTAGGTTTAATCAATTAGCTATGGAAAATATGTAAATTTCTCATGCCTTGTATGAAAATATATAGTTATGTTTGTTACTTACTATCTCTCTATTTTCTACTTTGTTTCTATACTGTGAATTATTTTACAAATAACCTCAATATAATGTAAGGAAATATATAAACTTGACTGAGGTAGCATTTTCAATGCCAGCCCGTGGCTGAAGCCGGTTGTGAAAGTGGTTATCACCACCAGCTCGTGGCTGGGACCGGCGGTGAAAATGGAAACTGTTATCACCGCCGGTCCCAGCCACATGACAATGGTGATAACCATTTTCACCGCCACCTCTGTTTGGAGCCGGCCACCGCCACCTCTGTTTGGAGCCGGCAGTGAAAATATTTCACCACCGGTCTTTGCAAAACCAGTGGTGACAATAGTAGTGGTAAAAATACTTTCTGTAGTAGTGAATATAATACCTCTACTGGAATCACCATGTTTCCCTAGAGTTAATTTCGTTCCCTAGGAAATACTAGAGAACCGTAGGGAAATTTTGTTTCCCTAGGATTACATCTCAAAACCGTAGGGAAACATTCCTTTCCCTACCGCTTGCTGATTTCGTCAGGACGAGTTTGACGACCGCGGCCACGTAGCAGCCAGATGGAACTATTTTTAAGGTTCTTGTAAAATTGGAACTTGGATCAGGCAACTATTTTTAAGGTTTCTATAGCAATGTTCCAGATGCACAAAACAACATGTACTACTATGTTCCATATGCACATAATAACCATTACTGCATTGTGAAAATGGTTGTTGTTGCTGATGACAAAAGTGAATGGTTTCATGTAGCCTTTGTAATGAGCAAAAATTTGTTCACCTGTGACATTTCTTAGAATCAATTTCATTATATGTGTTGACCATAACAATGATAGATCATCCATTTATTTGTCAAAAGCTAAATATTTCTATGTTGCTGCCCTGATTGCAGTCTGATTACTATTTGCTTATTGTTTTGATAACTGTTTGTCCTAACTGTTTGACTTGTTTACTTGCATAGGCTGACACCTTTTCCTCGTCAATTTGTAACACCCTGAAAATTTTCGCCCGAAAATTTCGCGCTAAATTCTTCGTTTCGCCGAAACCCTTAACTCCCCGAAACCCTAACCTTTCCGAGACCCGAAACCGGCAACCGAATCCAACCGCAGTCACGCCATCTTTTCCCTCGTTCCGCGCGCGAGCGCCGCGCGCGCGTGGCCGACCGGCCGCGGTCACCGCCGCGAGTTTCGCCGCGCGGTCGCCGCCGCGAATCCCGCCGGCGCGCGTCAATCCCTCCCTTTTTCATTATTTCCT
The DNA here is from genome assembly GCF_002211085.1 of Panicum hallii. Lineage (NCBI taxonomy): Eukaryota > Viridiplantae > Streptophyta > Magnoliopsida > Poales > Poaceae > Panicum > Panicum hallii. The sequence goes on along the minus strand of NC_038050.1, from coordinate 58,930,239 downwards.
TCCCCTTTTCTTTTCTTTTTTTTCCTTTCTCCTTTTTCCTATTTTCCCTTTTTCCTTCCCCACCTTTTTCCCCTTTTCTTTTCTCTTCTTTTTCCCCTTTTCTCCCTTCTCCCTCCTTCTTTCTTCCTCCCTGTTCCCCGCTCCCGAGCCCCTGCTCCCGCGCGCGTGCCTGGCCGCACCCGCCGCGCCGGCCACCGGCCCCCCTTCCCTCGCGCGCGCCTGTGCCCGGCCGCCCGTACCCGCGCGTGCACCACGTGCCGCGCCGCCCGCCGTGCCGCCCGTCGCTGGCGCACGCGCGCGGCCGCACGGCCGCCGTGGCGCACACGCCGCCGCCCTGCCCCGCCCGCACTCGCCGCGCCCCCGCCGCTGTGCCGCCTCGCCCGCCGTGCCGCCCCTGTGCCCGCACACCGCCGCCCGGCCCCCCCCCCCCCACGTGCACGGCTGTGCACGGCCGCGCCCCCGCCGCAAGCCACGGGCGCCATTAATGGCCGCCCGTGGAGCCGCCCCGCCGGCCACCGCCTCCCCGTGCCGCTCGGCCGCCTATAAGTAGGCCGGCCGCGGCCTCTCACCCCCCCACAAGCCTCCACCGCCGCCCCTGCCTCTCCCCCGCGCTCCACCGCTGCCCCCGCCGAGCTCCCGAGCCGCCGCCGCTTGCCACCGCCGGCCCGCCGCCTCACGCCGCCCCGGCCCGAGGTAAGGCCGGGAATCGAACCCTCTTGCCTCCCTCTCCCTTTCCCCTCCACGCGCCCGAGCCGCCCGAGCCCCGGCCGCCCGGATCGAGCCGGCGCCGAGCCCTCCCCCTCCCTCCTCTGTTCTTGCGGGCAGGAGGAAGAAGAAAGGGGCATTTTACCCCCTAGCCCCTCCCCTTTTTCCCATTTTGTTAAGAGCCCTCCCACCTTTGTAAAACTTGCAGAAAAGCCCCTGGTTACTATCTCTTTTCAAATCTAATCCCTCCACCCTATATTATTATTTCCAAATAGACCCCTCACACTTTTCACTGCCCCCTAATATTTCTAGGATTTACAAATAAGCCCTCCCTCTTTACAGAAACTTGCAAATGAGCCCCCGGTAACCCTGTTTAACCCATAGACCTTCCTTTACCTCGTCATTTTATGTACGAAACGACCTCTGATTGACCTGAAACTTTACCACGCCCTTTTTAGTATAGTTCTAAGCACGCTATACAGAAATTATCCAAAAATATTGCCCCTACCTCCGTAACTAAATTATTTCCGATTCAAGCCTATCGGTAAAAGCTTTTAGTTCGTTCGCTTGATCGTGTGCCTGTTTATTTACGTCTTAGGAGACGGAGTGAATGAGGAAGGTCCCGACTGCAATCAAGTGAACGAGGACCAGTTCTGCGACCCCGAACCCGAAGGACAGTGCTTCGATCAGGACTTCCCGCAAGGATTTGACGATGGCAAGTTCAATTCCGCCCTTTGATGCATGTTTTTGTCCTAGTTTTTATAAACACAACCCGATGGCCTGTTTTATAAAATTGCATGGTTTTGCGTGCCGTAACCATGGTAGGATAGCCGCCCTCGTTGTGACAACCATACCTTGACCCCCTGATTTTATAAAGAAAATGCGTGTGTGTGGGAAAGGGTAAAATGTGGATTTGAGAAACGAGTCAGACGGGATGGATGGCATTTCTGTGTGAATTGCCGTTGGTGTGCTCGTACCTGTGTGGTTGAGCGTGGAGGGGAGATATCCATCTTGTCACCCCTAAGGACCGAGTTGATGTGACATCTCACCTAGCTTCTTGTAGTGCGAACCACTTGACCGTTGTATGGGCAACGGCTTAGCATAAATCCCACTAGTTAGTCTGATAGCCATCAGGAGAGCTGAGAGCAACGGGTGATCAAGGAGAAGGGATAAGCTCTGTGTGACTTATGCCCTGGTTAAACCTCGGAGATAGGTTGAGTGACCCCTTGGTGGATCCCGTGATGGCTAGTCAGGTATAGCTAAGGTGGGTAATGGCTTTGTTGGGATCTGCACCGGCACTAAGGTGTTCGTGCTGTGGTACCCCACCTGTGGGTAAAGTTGCACACCTCTGCAGAGTTAAAATCTATTCGAATAGCCGTGCCCACGGTACTGGGCAAGTTACGGTGTGGTCACATAACTAGTGTTTCTCTCTGGGAATGGTTGAGCTGGTGTGAGTTGTTTGAAAAGTACCCGGCGGTTGTGCCGTGCGCTACGGCGGACGGGGAGTCCGGTAGCGGTTTGAAACTTGAATCCGTGTGGATCAACATCGTGTGTTCTTTGATACTCGAAAACTCATTTTGAAAAGTGCTTTTAAAACGAACCCTTGCATATAATTGTGTTTCCGCAAAAGAACCGTAACTTTATCCTTGGATTATCCTGTGCATTTAATTCTGTTACAACCCCCCCCTCGCGGTGTGATTGGACTTGCTGAGTACGTTTGTACTCACCCCGTTCTTACTTTACAGTGGAGGATCCCGACTACATCCCCGAGAACGACGAGTAGGGTCCCGTCCTGCACCCAGTCTTGCCTGTGGGTGAGGTCACCGTTGGAGCTCCGCATGGCGCAAGACTCTGATGATCCCCTGTTCGTAGTTAGTGTAGTAGTATGGGTTTTTGTTGTAATCCTCGCGATAGTGGCGCTTCACTGCCCATTACCGCGAAGAGTTGTACGGTGATGTACCATCTGATGTAATAAAAGTGTTATCAGCCTCCTGGGACTGATAAAGTAACACTTTTAAGTCTTCCCTGATGGGGGGACGCTTCACAATTGGAATGGAAACTCCAGAAGAAACATTGGACAGGATGCTAATGGAGTACTATGTGGCCATGTGAATGCAACTACAAGTGGTGGGGGCACCTACTCCTCTCCTCCTCAAGATGACTTTCCATTTTTTTGACATCATGTGTTTTTGAAACATGGCTTAGAGAGGTTATTTCTTGTATATATTTTGGTACGGTTAAGCAAATATTTGGTCCCATGTGGGTCTCATGTGAGTATGTCACCTGCATGAGCAGCATTTAGGATGCTCTTTTATAGTTAACATTGCTTGTGACCAATAGTGCTCTTTTGCACCTGGTGCTGATATTTGAAGATATATGGACCATCATGCCTGTGATGCAACTTCAAATGTATACTGATGGAATCCAATGCTTATGTGAATTTGAGTTTTAAATAATTTGCATTTCAATCCAAGTATAAATCCCGGATATGAATTCAAATATAAATCCTGCATTTGAATTAAGATATTAGTTCCATGTTGAATAAATTGTATGACATTTTTCCTAGAGTTCATTCTCCTAGGGAAACCACCTTTACATGTAGGATAGATCTGCACCATGTCAGCAACTTTCCCTTGGGACTCAATTCCTAGGGAAAGATTGTTTCCCTACGGTTTTTTAATAACCATGGGGCACTTTTGCATTTCCCGTCAAAAAGGTTCCTAGGAAGATATCCCTACCAAAAATCGTAGGGAAACATTGTCCCTACTGTTTCAGGACCTTTCCATAGGAATTTATACCCTAGGGAAACAAGTGCATTCTAGTAGTGCATCTTAACCTATTAGTATTATGTTTCTGTGTGTTGTGACCAATGAGTTCTATTTTAGTGGATTTAATCCTATTTTGGTAGCCTAAGTAGGTTCAAGCTATCTTATAATCATTGTCATTTACGACATAGCATCTTCGGATAATCCTTTACATAAAGCGAGGATGAATGCATTCTCTAGAAAGGATACTGTCAATAAGGCCGTTGGCATAGAAACCATTAAGGGAACGCCCAATACTTATCGGATAATATTTCCAGAGGAGTTGCAAATGGATCTGCCGGTTCACCAATCATTGACAGCTCGACAATCGCTAAACCTACATTACACACAATAATACCTAGAATTACTACTGAAAAATGTATAAACAATCGTTGGGCCACACGGTTCCCCATAATAATTATGTCCCATCCTTTAGCTAATTCTGCTCTTAATACATGATCATTTAAGCCAGGTTTCTTTGTTATTGGGATAGGTGAGGTGCTATGCATATGCTCACTATGCCCTAAAAAATTTTGGACGTGCGGTGTTACATATGGTATTTAATTAAAGCATGAAACCTCCTTGCTTGTGTGTGTTGATAGGCGCATGACACCGTCCATGTACCGCGGGGTGGTTTTGATATTCTCAACATATATGATGAGCTGCAAAGGACATCAGACCTTAAGAAGGATGAATATAAATCCTCATCCTATTATACTATAGTCAAAGTGGTTATTTGGCCTATACATGGTTGTAGGTGGTGGGTTTAATACCAACTTGTATGTATATAATATTTTGTTTTGAACATAACACCTTCCATTAACCTTTTGCACGAATCAATGATGAAAGTATAAAAGATATAGAATGTGCATGCAGGCTTATTTCACGTGTGGATGACCTGGGTTGTAATCATATTTGAACATGGTGCTTATAGTGGTAGCCTCATCAAATAGATCCATGTACTTCTTTAAAGGAACCATGAACATTTCACAAGACAAGTGATGTAGGGTTTCTGAAATAGATCATAGAACCATTTTGCTACTGATTCAACTCCGTTTCACCATAATGTGTCTATATGTTATAATAAAATAATTTAATATTAGTGGATTCCGGGCTTCTTATTCTCGGTAGTGAGGACACCAGATCAAGAATAATGGGGTGGCCTGGGTGGCGGACGCTATACCTGAGGCGGCTATCGCTACCGGAAAAAAGATCTTTGCCGAGTGTCAAGTGTTTTGCCGAGTGTGTTTTTCGGGCACTCGGCAAAGAGCGTCTTTGCCGAGTGCCTTTTTTAGACACTCGGCAAAAACGCTCTTTGCCAAGTGCCTTTTTTAGACACTCGGCAAAGAAACTCTTTGCCGAGTGCCTTTTCTAGACACTTGGCAAAGATAATTTTTAAATCATATTTTGAAGTAGTAAATTAATTCAAATAAAAATATTTTCAACTACAAAGTTGTATAACTCATCAAGATGCACAACTCTTGTTTTGGACATTTATTCATTTGACAAAATAAATGTAAATTTGTTCACAAAACATATATATCTCTCTCGTAGTTTATGAAACTATAAGAGAGATATATAAGATTTGTGAACAATATTAGAATTATCATGTCAGATGAAGAAAATGACAAAACAACCAAAATAAACTTTGTAGATCTTTACAATTTATAAGATTTTACAGTTGGCAACATTTTAATTTGAAGTCATCTTGTCAACAAAAACTACATCTGAATATAGAAAATTTAAAATTCGAATTTTGCAAATAACCTCGAATGGAAAAACCATCAAAATTAAAGTTGTAGATCTCAAAAAGTTATGAAAGTTTATAGTTGATAACTTTTTGATTTGAAATCATTGTGTCATGTTAAAATACGTTTGAAGTTTTCAAATTTGAAATTCAAATTTTGTAAACGATCTCGGATGAAGAAACTACCAAAATAAAAGTTGTAGATCTCGAAAAATTATACCACTTTGTAGTTAACAACTTATTCATTTGAATTTATTTACTATCTCAAACAAATAATTTACACTCGGTTAATTATAACATGTGGAAAATAAAAACGTAATGTTGACACACTTGGTCCAATGGTGCAGTGGTAGAGGGAGTTGTTTGTGTGCAGGAGGTCGTGAGTTCAAAACCTTTCATCGACAACTTATGAAAAATTGGTGAAAAAATGTGCAACCCATTAGATGGGTCACTAGCTAGCTGTGCATGCTTCCCCAATAATTTTTTTTCCTATTTTATTTTTTTGGACTTTTTTTGATTTACATTTTGCCGAGTGCTTCTTTATGCCGAGTATTTCTTGGCACTCGGCAAAGCCTTTGCCGAGTGCCCGACAAAAGGCACTCGGCAAAGACGTCTTTGCCGACGAAATCGCTGCCGAGTGCCCTTTGCCGAGTGTAATCAGAGCTTTGCCGAGTGTCCCAGACACTCGACAAAGCCCCTAAATCCGGTAGTGTATAGCGCTTGCTAGAGATAAGGTAGAATTCTAAGTCTTTCTCCAACAGCTAGCTCTTATGTCTTCGCATAAGATTTTTTTATGAGGTTGGAGAGAGAGAGAGAATATATGGTGAGATAGTGTACTATCTCTTTGTCAAGATTTAACTCAGAGAGTGGGCTTCATACTTTATTGATGAGAGGGAGGTTTTGGGACCCAAGATATTTTAAGCAATGTACTAGACAAACCATTAAAAATGTAATCTTTTTGCTATCTATTCTATATTATTATACTAGCTCAACTATTTGAGACGGCATGTAGCGCTCACAACAGGTCAACTTCCACACACCTTGTAATAGATAATTCAGTTAACTGGCTCGGCACTGTCTGGGATTTATGGTACAAAATAGTTGTCTCAACATTATTCCCCCATGAGAATAATACATAAACATGGAGCATTTTATTCATTACATATGTGATATTTGCGGTTCGTTGATCAGAAAGTAGGAAATTAAAAGCAACGACTCTAGGGACAGATCGTAGCCACATGACATTGTGAGTAGGGCTACGATCACTCCATGGACGATCCACTCTTGTGCACTCCGCAGAACTCCTCCAATTGGATTGCTTACCTTGAACCCTTCCTCCGAGTAACGGAACACCACGTACTCATCTGTCTTCAAGGGGTTGTACATCAAAGGATGGTCCCGGTCGACAAGTTCATCCATGGGACTCAACACAGCTCCGTTCTTTGCCACGGTGGTGAACAGCACCGAGAAGCGTTCGCGATTGCTCGCCGCGTTCACACGGTGAACGCACGCGGGTACCCTCCCGTTTGTTACCACCTGATCGAGATGACGGTGGTGTCAGGTTCCGAATGCACACGTATCACCGAAAAACAGAGAGCTGAGAAAGAAGGGGATCGACGATTGATTCATACTGTGAGCGGGTCCCCGGCGATGATGGTGATCGTGTCCGCCTCTGGAGGGATGGTGATCCAGCTCCCATCCTTGGCCTGCACCTCGAGGCCTTCCACCTCATGCTACACGATCGCCTTCGTGAAGCTAGGATTGGTGTGCCTTGGCAGGGTCACGTCCATCTTCGACTCCTCCGGCACGCCGTAGTGTGACAGGCGAAGGCTGTGAGTGAGCGTCTGGCGGTGGCCGGCAATGTTCTCTTCCCGGACGCCGAGGCCATCCAGGGTCATCCTCTCCACCGTATGCTCCAGTTTGAGCACGTTACTGACGAACGAGAT